>NC_061510.1:78622942-78707156 GCF_022539505.1 Lolium rigidum
GTTATAAGGATTTCGAGCTATGAAATCTATTTCCACAACATTATATTTGGTGATGGCATTAACTTGGGTATTTTCATTACCCTTTAAAATATTTAAGAGCTCATCTACCTTCAAAGTAAGCTCTTCATTATTACCTTTGGTGGCCAGAGTTCACCTTTCTTGAGGAGGATCTATCTACATGCCATTGGGCATGGTTGATTTTCATGTCATCTAGAAGTCTTCTAGCGACATCCACTTACTTTCTCATAAATGTACCTCTAGCTGCATTATCGAGCATGGACTTTGACATTGGGTTAAGGGAATTATAAAATAGGTGGCGAATTAACTAGTCCTCCATGTCATGGCTTGGAAACTCATGATGGCTTCCTTCATCCTTTCTCATGCAAGCGCTAGTGGCTCATGCCGTCTTGTTGTCTACGAAGCCTGTAATGTTAGATCGTAGTTGTATAGTTTTTGCTAGATGGAAAAATGTAGTCATGGAAATATTAGTGCATTCCTACCATGAAGTAATAGTGCCTGTAGGAAAAGCTAGAGACTCCGTATTTTGCTTTTCATCTCAATGAAAAAGTAAACAAGCGAAGTTTTACCGCATCGTGGTTGACATCTTTAATGTGCATCATGTCGCATATCTCGGTAAATGTATTCAAATGCATACCCGAGTCCTAAGTGGTTGAGCCTCCAAATTGATTATGTTGAACCAAACTTAAAAGTTTAGGCTTAATTTCATAGTTATCTTCTATGACAACGGGCTGAGTAATATATGCACGAATAAAATCATCATTGGGAATAGCATATTCCCCAAAGCTGTTTTTGTGCCATGGTTCCTATCTTTTTGGTATTTTGGACTAAGACAAACAAAATAACAAGTAACTTTTTTCGGGTATTCAAATAGATAAAAAGTAAACTAATAATAAGTAAAACTAAAACAAAAATAAAACTAACTAATAAGATCTCTAGTAGCTTTACGGAATAAGCGAAATTGCTTCCGACGAAAGGCGTCAGAAAAAGGGTTGAGACCTTTTATATCTGGATTATGGATTGTAGTATTGTGAACTTTTTTCCCTAGAAGACCCGGGTTTAATCGAACCTTGGGAAGCAACTGTCGAAGTGGTGTGAAGGAAACTTCTACAAGACTTGCTAGTTGATTTTATCTTATTTTTACCCGAGACCTTTCTAGTTTACTTTATTGGGTGTTGTGTTCAATTGATTAAAATAGGCCAGGTCAAGGATGCTTACAGCGCTATGCATGCATATAGAAATGAAGTATAATAATGTGTAGTAAGTAAAATAGTTATAAGAGATTTGTGAGCAACACATCCATAAATACTAATTGCCCCTAAAACTAGAGGTGACAATAGTCTCTTGATCCAACCATCGTCCCCACAACCGCGAGTAACAACGGTTATTAAGTGAGTACATACGGACCAAAGCATTAAGGTAGATGATTGTGCCGTTACTTTCCCCTTTTTGTCACTAAACGTGTACCGTTACTTTCCCTTTTTGTCACTCGAGGTTCCGCGATAGCACGCTGTTCTTCACTCATCCCTCCTCTTCCCTTGATCGATCATTGTATTTGCCAACGTTACCATGTCAGATTAGTACCAAATAGTTGCTATAATAATTTGATATTATCTCCTTGCAATAATGTGGTGCGCATTAGTTTCCGTGAAAGTCAACCTTGACTTACTTCGACAAAGTTTATTATATATATCTACATTGCCCATCGTATACCATATTACAATATACTTCATGGTGAATCTGATGGCATTTTTTTGAGATTATAAATGTTAAGATTTTCTATTTAAACTTGGTCAAAATTTACATGGTTTGACTTTGGAACAAAATTAGGCACTATATTTTGGCATAGTTTTAGATGATGTTTGACTTAGTTTTAGAAATCAAAATGATCCGCATAATTAGAGAGCGAATCTTGAAATGTGTCTAGATGATATTGTGGCGATATAGGATTTAGCTTCAAATATCTTGTCATGAGAAATCTAACCGTGAAAACGAATCATCAACCGGGTTCACAGATTGAGAGATAAAACTTTAAAAAAATCCATAATCAAAAGATTCTTGGTGTGGTGCACATGCAAGAAAGAGGTCCATGCATATTCATGGCACCCCTATGGAGCACAAATCTTTAGTAAACTAGGAGGACCCCTCGCACCTCTCTGCCCATTGAGGGTCTTCGACGGGCTCCGCTCCTTGGACGCCCGGGCAAAGGAGCGTGATACGTCGCAAACGTATCTATAATTTTTGATGCTCCATGCTTGTTTTACACCAATTTATATATGTTTTGCTCATGCTTCGTTGCACTTTTATATATTTTCTGGTACTAACCTATTAACAAGATGCCATAGTGCAGTTCTCTATTTTACGTTGTTTTGTATTTCAGAAAAGTTGTACAGGAAATATTCTCGGAATCGGACGAAAAAAAAGTCGAAGTCAATATTTTTCCGCAATGAAGATAGAGTCCAGAGGGGAGTCGAAGGGGGGCAGCAGGGCGGCCACACTTGCCCTAGGCGTGGCCTATCCCTTGCCCGCGCCTAGGGATGCTGTGGGCCACCACGGCCTCCACCGGCATTGCCCCTCCGCCTATTTAATCACGATCTCGGGAAAACCACTGAACCCGATCCCCCATCCACGAAAAGTTCCGTCGCGCCGCCATTGCGGACCCTAGCTCGGGAGGGTTACGAAGCTCTTCCCGGCACCCTGCTGGAGGGGGAAATCATCGCCGGAGGCATCTACATCACCATGCCCGCCTCCAAAGTGATGCGTGAGTAGTTCATCCCTGGACTATGGGTCCATAGCAGTGCTAGATGGTTGTCTTCTCCAATTTGTGCCTCATGTTTAGATCTTGTGAGCTGCCCTACATGATCAAGATCATTCTTATGTAATGCTACATTTTGTGTTTGTTGGGATCCGATGAATATTGTATACTATGTTGAGCTCGATTATATATTTTTGTCATATGTTATTTGTGATCTTGCATGCTCTCCGTTGCGAGTAGATACTCGGACAAGTAAAAGCTTGTGACTCCAAGAGGGGGTATTTATGCTCGATAGTAGGTTCATGCCTCTAGTTTTCTGGGAGAGTGACAATAACTTCTAAGATTGTAGATGTGCTGTTGCTACTAGTAGGGAGAAAACAACAATGTTTTATCCAAGGGTAATTCTATTGTTTACTTTACACACATTGCTTAATGCGATAATCTGTTGCTTGCAACTTAATACTGGAAGGGGTTCGAACGATAACCGGAAGGTGGATTATTAGTCATAGACGCAGTTGGATTACGGTCTATGTATTATGTTGTAATGCCCAAACGAATCTCATAGTAATCATCTTGTCATGTATGGTTGGTATTCTGTCAATTGCCCGACTTGTAATTTGTTCACCCGAAGCATGTTATTTATCTTTATGAAGAGACACCTCTAGTGAACTATGGACCCGGTTCCTTTCCTTTACAACGATAAATTCAACCACTGCAATCCTACTCTGTTTACTTACTGTAAGCTTTATTCTCTTTAATTACTGCAAACATCTCCTTCCACTCGATACATTTAATCCTTTGTGTTTAGCGAAACCGGTGAGATTGACAACCTCACTGTAAGTTGGGGAAAAGTACTTTGGTTGTGTTGTGTGCAGGTTCCACGTTGTTGGTGACGCGGGTAGTGCGCCCCGCCACTAGTCAGCTAGAGATACCTTCAGAAGTCACGTCTTTCTCCTACTGGTCGATTAAACCTTAATTTCTTATTGAGGAAAAACTTGTTGATCTGCTCATCACACCTTCCTCTTGGAGTTCCCCAACAGTGTGAAGTGCTCGTTGACGACGAGCACCATCAAGATTGTTTTCTAGCGCCGTTGCTGGGGAGAAAGAGGATTTCTGCAAGGGGAGTCTCTCATCTCCAATCTCTTTAATTTGTTATTGTTTTGCTTAGTTTAATTTACTTTGTCTTGTTTGCTTCATTATATCAAGAACACAAAAAATAGTTTCTTTTACAGTTGACTTTATATAAAAAGCACACAAAAATTAGTTCCTATTTTAAGTTGTTTCTATGTCTATTCCTATTTTTACTATGTCGCTCGAGAAAATGATCTTTACTTTCAAACAAGCGAGTGAGGAGAGTTTTAAGGAAGCTTGGTCTAGAATTAATAGTTTTTATAATAAAGCTGAACCTAAAATGACTTTATGCTGCTTCTTAGTAGCTTTAACTTTGGTCTTGTTCCTTGCTTTAGATATGCTTTGGACATCGTAGCGGAGGAGCTTTCCTTCATTGTGATGGAGATCAAGCTTTTAATGCCATACAAAAAGGTCATCGCTATACATAAAGCTTTTCCAAAACATATTACAAATGCTCTCATGCAAATTAGAGAAGAGAAATTAAAACGTGAAGTTTCTATTCCTAGAAAGTTAGAAGATGACTGGAACCCATCATTAATATGAAAGTAGATGACTTTTATTGCAATGCTTTATGTGATGTTGATGCTTCTTCACTTGATAATACTTGATGCTAGCTTTTTTTCTGCGGCTACACTGAAAGGCGTTAAAGAAAAACACACTTGGGAGATAACCCATGTTTTATTTCTGTAATTTTTCTTTTTGTTGAGTCTTGGAAGTTATTACCTCTGTAATAACCTATCCTTATCTTTTTTATTTCGTTTTTGTGCCAAGAATAGCCTCTAATAGGGAGAAAGTAAGATTTAGGGAAGTTGCTGTCCTGGAAACACATTCTATGCTATCACCATAAAAATTCGTATAAATATCCAGAACGGAATTTTGATCTGCCATTTTTTTATGCATATGCCCTGTGGTTATTATCTAACTTTCGCTAGCTGACCACTTTTCGATACGAGCAACATAAGATTTTCGTAAAAATCGATCTTTACCTCGCTGTTCTGTTTTGACAGATTTCTGCACTATTTGCATTTGCCTCTTAATCTCTTTCTTTTTGAGTTATTCTGATCAAAGAGCTTATTAAAGAGTTTCTATAGTATATAATTCTTTAATAGGTGTTTGATATATGTTATAACTGAACCCAAGTGGATTTATTTATTTTGATTATACTAATGCTTGCTAATAGAGAATTGTGAAGTTTTGTATGAAGGAAGTTTTCCAGAGTGTAGGGAGAGAAGAATGATGCGATGAGATAAAGTATGAACAAAAGCTCAAGCTTGGAGATGCCCCTGCACCCCAAGAAATATCCAAGAGGTACAAGCGTCAAAACTTGGGGATGCCCAAGGCATCCCCTCTTTATCAACAAAGCAACATGTCATCTCTCTATGCGCTATATTTTTATTGCTTCATACTGAAAGGGTACTGTGCCCCTATGTTTGTTTTTGGTAATTGATGACAATTCCTATGGACTAATATTTCCATTGAGTTTTTGTGTGAAGGGAAACTCCATAGGTTTTTCTTGAAGACCATATGTTGGATTCAAGATATGTGATGTCAAGAGAGAAGGCCCTAAGTCAGTGTCACAATCCTCCAAGGCTCATGAGTTGAGCTAATGGTGACCGAGACCTAGGGCATGCAATCAAGACGCGGTTAATTCTCTCGCCCTCTTATGGTGTCGGGTCACGATGTGAAAAAAGAGAGGAAGAACTTAAGACGAAGGCGCTCGAAGGCGTAAGCGCGACGAGGTAGTCTTCTCTTTCGATTTTGCTTGAGTATAGGACCCCGCACTTTTAAGAGAGGGTCGGAGTAGTTATTTGGTTCTTTGGCTCAAATCAATCCTATTCGTTTGGCATGTTTCATCACTTTTATCTTCGCCACCATATGCCGCTTTTGATCCCCTCTATTCCGCATCTCCAAAGGTGGCTCGTTTTTTGCTCGGCGTTTGCCATTTCGTTTCTATCACTTTTTGTTCGGTACAAAAAATATTCTGCCTATTGATCTATCTTTTTCTCTCCAATATTTTGCTCCCGATGATGATCAAAGTTTGCTCAGTTTTTACAAAAAAAACTCAAAAATTGCTCCGTTTTTCTGCCAAAAGAAAGGAAGAAACGAAGGAAAGTAAAACAGCAAAACAAGCTGGTCGTACAGCGCAGCGCAGCTTCTCTTTTTCTTGTATCGCAAGCAGGTGCATGTTCCTTTCTTAATTCTTTCTGTCTTCTGGCCCGCACGTTGTTCCTCTCTCTCTCTCTATTCCTTTCTCTGGCTCATGCTTGAGTTTCTCTCTGAGGGCATCTTCAGCGGCCCTACGCGCGTACGTCGGCGGATGTCGGCGGAAGCTAAAATGATCGTTTTTGTCCACGCGTTAGTTTGCGTCTGGGGTTGGCTCCAGCGGGGCGAGGCATTTTTTTCTTATTTTTTTTCCTCTTCTCCATTAAAACATAGTTTCAAACATTACATATTGAAACATGATTTTACACAAACTAACACATGGTTTACACAAACTAACACATGGTTTACACAAACTAACACATAGTTTGAATCATGGTTGACACAAATATAATATTTTAAAAAAAAGAAACCAGTTGTGTTGATTTCCGTATGTTCGCTGCCAAGAAAGAATATTCGAGGGCACACACAATCACCCAAGCTGGAAAATCCAACGGGAGGAGACGGTGCCCTTGTTGGTTCTACCGAGGAAGAATAGACAAAGACCTCCACTACTGGCTGCCGTCGGCCGGCAGCCGATTCGCTGCAAAGAAAGAACATTCTAAGTTCTAACTATGGGTGTTCGAGCCGGATTCGCCGGGTGTGGTAGTGCCGCGGCAGGCTGTGTCGTCGAACACCTTGACGATCATCTCGCCGTCCCCCTCGTAGAAGAAGGTGAGCTGACAGCCGGGCTCGAGCGCGAGGTCACGGCGAACTTGTCCCACCCCGTGTGCAGGTACATCTTGCCCTGCCCGTCGAACGGGACCTCCACGGTCCAGCGGCAGAAGTTGCGGCTGGCCTCCGTAGCTGCAAATGCGGCCGGCTCGACGCTATCGACAAACTCGGCGAACTTGTCCGGGAGCCGCTTGATGCCGAGTAGGTCGTCGTCGATGCGGAGGAGGAACTCAAAGCAGCGGTCGGTCTGCCGCGAAGACGAGGAGGGCGCGGCGACGGCGAGCGTGGGGCCGTAGCTGCTCCACTACGGCGGCCCTTCCCCAGCCCCGGGGTGCCCAGGGCCGCGGCCTCGACCGCCTCGCCGGCCACCGGGACCGGCCATGGACTTTCTCGCGGGCTCGGCTGCGCCGCAGGAACACCTAGGCGGCGTTGCGGCCGAGCTTTGTGGCGGCTAGGGTTTCTTTGGAGGAGTGGATGAGGAAGAAGAACGCGCGCCCCTTTATATAGACCGGAGGCATGCGGTGTCCGCGGGACGCGTGGCGTCGCCATTAACGTGGTTGGCGGAGGTGGGCTGCGGTCACTCGGCGAGCCGAGGCATCGCCATTAACATGGTGCAGGCTGCCGAGCGATGCAACGGCGCAGCCGCTCGGCACGTTTGAGAAGACGCATCGACGTAGAGTCGCTACCCGAGCGGGCCCGATGAAACGTCCGCCAAACGCGAGCGGACACTTTCCTGACGTCCGCGGAGACGCATCCGAGGCGCATATTTGGGACAGGTTTGCGTCTCCGCGTACGGCCCGATCACTTTGCATCGCCCCGCTGGAGGTGGTTCCGGAGCGCATTTCGGTCACGGCGGACGAAAACGGTCGCCAGCGACCGCTTAGCGTCGCGCTGCTGGAGATGCTCTGAACGCCGCGCGCTGTCGCTCCACACGCCGCGCTGCTGCCGCTTGATTCCCACACATGCCGCATGCTGCTGGCCCACGCACGCCTGCATCGCCCCGCGCCCGCACGCAGCCTGTGCATCGATCCGCGCGCACCGCCTGTCGTTGACCGCGCCGCTGCAACGCGCTCGCAGCTCGCCTGCTCGGATGCGTCCACTGGCCCGCTCGTTTTTCTCGCTTCTGCCAAGATTTGATGCGCCGGTATGGCCGGGCCCAGGCCGGTCATACCGGCTGACTCTCCTGCTTTCCAATCCATCGCGTTTTTCTTGTTCCAATCATCTGGGCCGGTATGACCGGGCCTAGAGCCGGTTATACCGGCCAGTTTCTTTTTCTGCGCGAATTTAACCCCAACTGCTAGTTTTGCTATATAAGGCAACCTCAGATTCTTGGATCAATCACCTTTGCCATTCTAATTGATCCAGATCTGATTTGTGAAGGTCTCAACAACTTCATCACTTTTCCCCACCTCAAATCCTTGATTCCGAGAGATTCGTCCAACGAATTTGAGAGTTGATCCGTGCATCTCGAAGATCTTTTCATCATCTCTCTTTCAACCACACATATTTCAATTTGAGCCATTGTATCAAGTTTCCCTCTCCGATCTTTTTACTCTTGAAGGTTGAGGACTCTCCTAGGTCGTAGAGGTCAGCCGGGAGCGATCAATGTTGTGATCGAGCCGAAAAGTTTGTATGGGATCGAAGGCCTCCCTAAGGTCTTCACATAGTGGAAAGGGGCTCCTACTTCGTGGAAACAGCTCACGGAGAAGAAGGTGTGCCTTCGTGGCATTCGGTGTCTTTCGTGGTACCACTCCTCTCCAACTGTGACTAGCTTCCCCTCAAGGAAGTGGACATCGGAATACATCGGCATCTCCGCGTGATTCTGTTATTTCTTTCCACTTATTTATTTCCACTTATTTATTTTGTGATAGCCATCGAGCTTGAAGTTCTTGATATATGTATTTTGTCATATAGGGTGCTCCACTTAGTTTGCATTAGGCCACTTTATTTCTCCGCATAGCCTAAAAGTGCAAACAAGTCAAGAAAATTTTGTAGAACCTATTCACCCCCTCTAGTTTACCGACATTGAACTTTCACATACGCTATGTGTTGTTCTTGGAGCGTCTTTATTTTTGTTTTTAGTTTAGTTTAGTTTAGTTTTCTATAGCATATGTTGGATCCAGATACATTTGTTTTGGAGAAAGACCCGCTCCATTTTAATTGCATAGAACGCTCTAGTTTTCATCTGTTATTGTTCTCGCGAGTGTTCTAGTTTGCTAGTACTCGCGTTTAGCTCTTGTTCTTTCACTTAAATTTTTTTAGAGCTCGTTAGTATTCTTTATTTATGTATGATTAGCTCTCTGGTCCATATTGTATTTCATCCACGAGAGCTATTTCAAATAAGTTGATTGGTGTTGGAGACGAGTAAAATGTTTCATGACTATAGTGATGCAAAAGGGAGCTTGTCTAAATTGTGGCGTAGACTTTAGCATGTCATGTTGGATGTTATTCTTGTCATGTGTTTAGTATTTATTGTTGTAGCATGACTTGTCTCAAGTATCTGAGAGTGCATAATGTGTCGTTGAAAGAATCATGTGTTGTTTCCATGATAAAAGCATAATATTATGGTATTCTCCTTTGATGCTTTATGGGTTCACTTGGTACATGCTTATACCATGTTATGACTATAACCAGTCAACTAAAGACTCCATGATCATTTAGTTTTTGACTTGTAATATCACTTTATGCTTTGATTGATAAAGTTTTGTCGCTATGCATGATTATGATTATTATTGCTCTCTTAGTTGGTCGCTCCCAGTCTTTTGCTACCTTTCGCACGTATGCGAGTATGAACTCGTACTCGTTGATACGTCTCAAATCGTATCTATAATTTCTTATGTTCCATGCTACTTTTATGATGATACTCACATGTTTTATACACACTTTACATCATTTATATGCATTTTCCGGAACTAACCTATTGACGAGATGCCGAAGTGCCGAGTTCTCGTTTTCTGCTGTTTTTGGTTCCGAAATCCTACAAAGGAAATATTCTCGGATTGGACGAAATCAACGCCCGGCATCTTATTTTTCCCGGAAGCTTCCGGAGCACCGAAGAGGGACCGGAGGGGAGCCCTACCCCACATGGCGGCGCGGCCAAGGTGGGGCGCCCCTATGGTGGGGCCACCCCTGGCTCCTCCGAGGCTGCCCTTCCACCTACTTAAAGACTCCGTCGCGAAAGCCCTACACCAATAAGCCACGATACGAGAAAAGTTCCAGAGCCGCCCGGGAAGGCATCTCCATCGACACCACCGCCATCTACATCGCCATCGCTGTCTCCCATGATGAGGAGGGAGTAGTTCTCCCTGAGGCTAAGGGCTCTACCAGTAGCTATGTGGTTCATCTCTCTCTTTGTGATCTAGTTGAATATCATCTATGTGCTACTCTAGTGATGTTATTAAAGTACTCTATTCCTCCCCATGATGTAATGTTGACGAGTGTGTGCATCATGTAGTACTTGGCGTAGAGTTATGATTGTAATCTCTTGTAGATTATGAAGTTAACTATTACTATGATAGTATTGATGCGATCTATTCCCCCTTTCATAGCCTTGACGGTGACAGGTGTGCATGCTATGTTAGTACTCGTGTATAATTGCAATGGTCTATTATGCACTCTAAGGTTACTTAAATATGAACACCGGATGTTGTGGAGCTTGTTAACTCCGGCTTGAGGGAGCTCTTATAGCCCTACACAATGAATGGTGTTTGTTATCCAACAAGAGAGTGTAGAGAAAGTAGTATTTGTTTATTCAGTTATGTGATCAATGTTGAGAGTGTCCACTAGTGAAAGTATGATCCCTAGGCCTTGTTTCCAAGCATCGAATCACTGTTTTATTCTTGTTCTATTGCATGTTTACTCGCTGCCATCTTTATTTCAGATTGTTATTACCACTCATATTCATCCATATCACTTGTATTTCACTATCTCTTCGCCGAACTAGTGCACCTATACATGCGACAAGTGTATTAGGTGTGTTGGGGACACAAGAGACTTCTTGTATCGTAATTGCGAGGGTTGCTTGAGAGGGATATCTTCGACCTCTACCTCCCAGAGTTCGATAAACCTTGGGTGATTTACTTAAGGGAAACTTCTGCTTGTTCTACAAAACTACTGCTCTTGGAGGCCCAACACTTGTCTACGGGAATAGAAGCGTGCGTAGACATCAAGCTATTTTACAAGCGCCGATTGCTTGGGGAGGTAAGGTAAAAGGTATTCACATCCTCAGACTACTAAGCTATTTTCTAGCACTATTGCTTGTGTGTGAGTGCTCGAAGCTATTTCCTTTAGATCCATGCAATTGCATCTTTTTGTTTCTTGTTTTATTTTTCACTAGTTAGGCATAATGGAAAACAACGGTGAGATTTTTAATCTATTTCTACGAGTTAAGACATGAATTATTTGATGCGAAAATTAAAAAACCTATGGAACCTTATACGCATGATAGTAACGATGTTATTAGTATGAGATGCAATTATTGCTAATGCTATGGAAAAGTCTAAGCTTGGGGAAGCTAGTTTATATAAAAATAATCTTTTTTGCTCCTTAGCTTTGGAAGAAATATTTTGCTACGATAATGCTTTATCTCCCATATGCGATAACTTTAATGATGCTTCGATATTTTAAATCCACATGTTTGAAAGTATTCCATATAAAATACCTATGAAAATTATTGAACATGTTATGGATAACACGCTATGAAGGGGATGGAGCTGTCCATCACGGAGATCATTTACTATTTTTGCATGAATTATGCGGGTTATTCAAGTGTGCGGGTATCTCTATGGATGAAGTTGGGAAGAAACTATTCTCTATATCGTTGTCACAGTAAGCGGCGCATTGGTATAAATTGTTTGAAGAATGGGGATTCTCTTGATTGGAAGGATATTGTGCCTCTATTTTACTCTAAATTCTATCCTCCAAGTGAAATTCACAAAGGCAGGAACCGCATATATAATTTCGGCCTCATGATGGAGAGAGTGTTGCCCAAGCATGGGGGAGATTGAAGTCTTTAATGCTCAAATGCCCCATTCATGAGCTTCTGGTAATATCATCATTGATAATTTCTATGCAAGACTTTCTTTTCAAGATAAAACCTTGCTTGGATACTACTTGTTCTCGATCATTTACACGCAATGAAGAAGAGTTTAAAAGGGACCTTCTTGATCGGATTCGGGGAGAATACTGAAGGATGGGAGAACAACAAAGGTAAAGAGTCAGGTATAAATTATGATTATGAATGCATTGAAACTTTTATGGATGCGATAAAATTCGAAATATGAGTTCTACTTATGGTCTTGACTCTCAAGTTGTTGCAAATCTTTATAAAGCTTTTGCCTCTCATTTTGAATTGCCTAGGAAGAATTTTGATAAGTATCATGAACCTTTTAAAGACGCTTGCATGAAGGATGAAATTGTTATTAATGATTGCAATAAGCATGCCCAAACTTCGAAAATACTATTTCTTATAAGCATGTTAATTTTTGTGGAATGCATAGACCTTGTGGAATTAATCAAATTGAAGATGAATATCTGTATCCATCATGGGAATGAAAAAACTAGAAAGTGGTCTAGAACTCTAGATGATCTTGGTAAAAAGTTTGTGCCCTCTATCCTTTTATTTGTGAACTTTGCCATAGAGTGGGTCATTTTAATTTTCAATGCTCCTCCAATGATAATTCGAACCCCATGAGTGCTTGCAAATTTGTATTATGATGATGAAATTACTCCTAATCGGCATGAGCGAACTTACTTTATTTTTGTGGTGTGAAGAGTTATCAAGAAAAATCTCTTTGTTACATATGAGTGATCTTGATATTGATGATGTCCTGCATGGGTGTCTTTCTTATTGCATTGATAATTTCCATACAAATACTTACATACAAAATATTTTAGAAGATGACACTTTGCCAAAATATGATAGGACCATTGTGTGTTTTGAACTTATTAATGAAAAGGACGAATCCTCCCAAGTTTCTTCTATTGTTTACGGAAATAAATCGGGTTATGTGGAGGAGCCCTTCATCAAGCCTCTCCTCGCTAAAGAAGGGAACGAGGAGAAGGAAAAGAAAGAAGAAGAAGGAACGAAGAAGAAGAAGAGGGAAATAAAAAGAAAGAGGTAACTGGCATATCCCAGCGTGTATGAGATAATGATAGGTAAGTAAGTATGTTGCTCCTAATGATTATTATGATAATGAATCTGAGTACAATGATCTTCCTATGCCCTTTACCTATATTAGTGATTATGATTTAGAAGAGCACACTACTTTTGATATTGAAAATCTCTAGGAAACTAATTCTGAAAATGATGATGTTAATAATTGCCATAGTATTAGTATTATTCATGCTTCTTCCCATAATGATATAGAAAGCTCTAAGCTTGGGGATGAGGTGTTTGAAAATCCTTTTGCTACTGATGATTATATGTTTGATACATCTCCTTCTAGTAACAATGATGGTATGGTTACGAGATGAACATACTTGTGAAAGATAACTATTCTATTTCTTATGATGACACTATGCCTCCAATCTTTGATAATTATTATAAAGAATGCTATGACATAGGTTATAATTATCCTTATGAAACTTGTCATAGTTATGATTGGATTGCCAAAAACAATTCCCTTAGTATGCAACTTGTTTACCATGTTCAAATTCTTGATAATGATCCTGCTCAATTACTATTAATGAGAAGAATTCTTCTTATGCCAAAATTAATGATACTTTTATGCATATGAACCATGATAAGAATGTTTTAAGTGATGGTTATATTGTGTATTTCATCAATGATGCTACTGAAAGTTATTATGAGAGAGGGAAACATGGTTATATGCATCTTAATAATATTAAATTTCCCCTCTCTATGTTGAGAATCTTGAAGTTACTCGTGTTTTATCTTCCTATGCTTGTCACTTTGTTCTACATGAATGTATTTGTGTACAAGATTCCTATGCATAGGAAGTGGGTTAGACTTAAATGAGTTTTGAACTTGCTTTTTGATGCTCTCTTTGCTTCAACTCTCATCCTTATGCGTGAGCATCATTAAAATTGCTGAGCCCATCTTAATGACTATAAAGAAAGCACTTCTTGGGAGATAACCCATGTTTTATTTTGCTACTGTTTTGTTGTGTCTTGGAAGTTGTTACTACTGTAGCAACCTCTCCTTATCTTTATTTTATTGCATTGTTGTGCCAAGTAAAGTCTTTGATAGCAAGGTTGATACTAGATTTGGATTACTGCAGCGAAACAGATTTCTTACTGTCACGAAATTGAGCAGCCCCTTCTGTAGGAAATTTAGAAAAATCTGCCAATTTACGTGCGTGATCCTCAGATATGCACGCAACTTTCATTCAATTTGATAATTTTCATCTGAGCAAGTTAAGTGCCCCATAAAAATTCGTCTTTACGGACTGTTCTATTTTGACAGATTCTGCCTTTTATTTCGCATTGCCTGTTTTGCTATGTTTGATGGATTTCTCTGTTCCATTAACTTTCAGTAGCTTTGTGCAATGTCCAGAAGTGTTAAGAATGATTATGTAACCTCTGAATATATGAATTTTCAATTATGCACTAACCCTCTAATGAGTTTGTTTTGAGTTTGGTGTGGAGGAAGTTTTCAAGGGTCAAGAGAGGAGGATGATACAATATGATCAAGAAGAGTGAAAAGTCTAAGCTTGGGGATGCCCCCGTGGTTCATCCCTGCATATATTAAGAAGACTCAAGCATCTAAGCTTGGGGATGCCCAAGGCATCCCCTTCTTCATCGACAACTTATCAGGTCACCTCTAGTGAAACTATATATTTATTCCGTCACATCTTATGTGCTTTACTTGGAGCGTCTGTGTGTTTTATTTTTGTTTTTTTATTTTCATTCTCTGAATAAATTCATGCTTGTGTGGGAGAGAGACACGCTCCGCTCGTTCATATGAACACTGGTGTTCTTAGCTTTACTTTTAATGTTCATGGCAAAGGTTGAAACTGCTTCGTTCATTGTTATTTGGTTGGAAACAGAAATTGCTTCATGTGGTAATTGGTATAATGTCTTGAATAATTTGATACTTGGCAATTGTTGTGCTCATATAGATTATGTTTAAGCTCTTGCATCATGTACTTTGCACCTATTAATGAAGAACTACATAGAGCTTGTTAAAATTTGGTTTGCATGATTGGTTTCTCTAGAGTCTAGATATTTTTTGGTTAAGGTGTTTGAACAACAAGGAGACAGTGTAGAGTCTTATAATGCTTGCAATATGTTCTTATGTGAGTTTTGCTGTACCGTTTTATACTTGAGTTTGCTTCAAACAACCTTGCTAGCCTAGCCTTGTATTGAGAGGAATTCTTCTCGTGCATCCAAATCCTTGAGCCAAAAACTATGCCATTTGTGTCCACCATACCTACCTACTACGTGGTATTTCTCTGCCATTCCAAAGTAAATTACTTGAGTGCTACCTTTAAAAAATTCTATCCTTTGTCTTTGCAATATATAGCTCATGGGAAAATAGACTTTAAAACTATTGTGGTGAAGAATATGTACTTATGTATCTTATTTCATAATAAGTTGCTTGTTGAGCGGTAACCATGCTTCTGGGGACGCCACCAACTATTACACCTTTGTTGAATATCATGTGAGTTGCTATGCATGTTCGTCTTGTCTGAAGTAAGGGTGATTTATCATGATCAAATGGTTTGAGTATGCATATTGTTAGAGAAGAACATTGGGCCGCTAACTAAAGCCATGAATCATGGTGAAAGTTTCGATTTGGACAATCAATCCTCAATCTCTTATGAGAATATTATCTGTTGTTGAATGCTTATGCATTAAAAGAGGAGTCCATTATCTGTTGTCTATGTTGTCCCGGTATGGATGTCTAAGTTGAGAATAATCAAAAGCGAGAAATCAAATGCGATCTTTCTCCTTAGACCTTTGTACAGGCGGCATAGATGCACCCCTTTGTGACACTTGGTTGAAACATATGTTATGCAATGATAATCCATGTAAATCCAAGCTAATTAGGACAAGGTGCGGGCACTATTGGTATACTATGCATGAGGCTTGCAACTTATAGGATATCTTATACATAACACATATGCTTTATTACTACCGTTGACAAAATTGTTTTTGTGTTTTCAAAATAAAAGCTCTAGCACAAAAATAGTAATCCATGCTTCCCTCTGCGAAGGGCCTTTCTTTTACTTTATGTTGAGTCAGTTTACCTACTTCTTTCTATCTTAGAAGCAAACACTTGTGTCAACTGTGTGCATTGATTCCTACATGTTTACCTATTGCACTTGTTATATTACTTTGTGTTGACAATTATCCATGAGATATGCATGTTGAAAGTTGAAAGCAACTACTGAAACTTATATCTTCCTTTGTGTTGCTCCAATGCCTTTACTTTGAATTTATTGCTTTATGAGTTAACTCTTATGCAAGACTTATTGATGATGCTTGTCTTGAAAGTACTATTCATGAAAAGTCTTTGCTATATGATTCAGTTGTTTAGTCATTATCTTTACCATTGCTTTGAATCACTTCATTCATCTCATATGCTTTGCAATAGTATGATCAAGATTATGTAAGTAGCATGTCACTTCAGAAATTATCCTTGTTATCGTTTACCTACTCGAGGGCGAGTAGGAACTAAGCTTGGGGATGCTTGATACGTCTCAAACTTATCTATAATTTCTTATGTTCCATGCTACTTTTATGATGATACTCATATGTTTTATACACACTTTACATCATTTATATGCATTTTCCGGAACTAACCTATTGACGAGATGCCGAAGTGCCAGTTCCTGTTTTCTGCTGTTTTTGGTTCCAGAAATCCTACAGAGGAAATATTCTCGGAATTGGACGAAATCAACGCCCAGCATCTTATTTTCCCCGGAAGCTTCCAGAGCACCGAATAGGGACCAGAGGGGAGCCCTGGGGGCCCCACCCCACATGGCGGCGCAGCCAAGGGGGGGCGCCCCCCTATGGTGGGGTGATGACCCACAAGTATAGGGATCGCAACAGTCTTCGCGGGAAGTAAAACCCAATTTATTGATTCGACACAAAGGGAGACAAAGAATACTTGTAAGCCTTAACAGCGGAGTTGTCAATTCAATTGCACCTGGAAACGAGACTTGCTCGCAAGAGTTTATCGGTATTGACGATTTACAGCGAGTAGCGGTAGTGAAATAACGACACCGAGTGTAACAAAGACAGCAGTAGTGATTATAGTAAACCGCAAGATTAAAATGCGTGCAGAGGCAGGGATGGATGAACGGGCGTTGCATGGATGAGAGAAACTCATGTAACAATCAAGGTAGGGCATTTGCCGATAATAATAAAACGGTATCCAAGTACTAATCAATCAATAGGCATGTGTTCCATATTTAGTCGTACGTGCTCGCAATGAGAAACTTGCACAACATCTTTTGTCCTACCAGCCGGTGGCAGTCGGGCCTCTAGGGAATCTACTGGAAATTAAGGTACTCCTTTTAATAGAGCACCAGAGCAAAGCATTAACACTCCGTGAACACATGTAATCCTCACATCACTGCCTTCCCCTCCGGTTGTCCCAATTTCTGTCACTTTGGGGCCTCGGGTTCCGGTCAACGACATGTGTATACAACTTGCAGATAAGATCATAAAACAATGAATATCATCATGAAACAATAACATGTTCAGATCTGAGATCATGGCACTCGGGCCCTAGTGACAAGCATTAAGCATAACAAGTTGCAACAATATCATAGAAGTACCAATTACGGACACTAGGCACTATGCCCTAACAATCTTATGCTATTACATGACCAATCTCATCCAATCCCTACCATCCCCTTCAGCCTACAGCGTACTCACACATGGATGGGGGAAACATGACTGGTCGATGGAGAGGCGTTGGTGGTGATGATGGCGATGATCTCCTCCAATTCCCCGTCCCGGCGGAGTGCCAGAACGGAGTTTCTGGTCCCGAGACGGAGTTTCGCGACGGTGGCGGCGTACTGGATGGTTTCTGGTGACTTCGACTTCCCGTCTCGCGTTTTTAGATCGAAACCCTTAAGTAGTCCAGAGGAGGGCGTCGGAGGTCAGCCAAGGGGGCCACACAGTAGGGTGGCGCGCCCCACTCCTGGGCCGCGCCGGCCTGGTGTGTGGGGGCCTCGGGCCTCCACCTGGCTTGCCCTTCTGGCTCTGTAATTCTTCTGGAAAAATAAGACCTTCGACATAATTCCGGGGATTTTCCTGAAAGTTGGATTTTTGCACAAAAACGAGACATCAAAGCAATTCTGCGAAAACGAGCGTTAGTCCGTGTTAGTCGTATCCAAAATACACAAATTAGAGGCAAAACAATAGCAAAAGTGTTCGGGGAAAGTAGATACGTTTTGGACGTATCAACTCCCCCAAGCTTAGCTTATTGCTTGTCCTCAAGCAATTCAGTTAACAACTGAGTGCGATAAAAGAACTTTCACGAACACATTTGTTCATATGATGTAAATATTCTCATGATATGGCAAGTACTTAAGCAATTCATAATAAGATACATGCAAATAAAATCATCTAACAGCTATGTCAATCATGGAAAAGGTACCAACAAATTAACAATAAGCATCATGAATCATGTCTATCAGCATGATTGCAATGTTCATAAAAGGATATGATAAAGTGGTATCTCGCTTGCCCGTATTTGTACAGCAAAACATAAATGCTCGGGCACCTTTGAAGTTTATGGAAAGACTGGAAGTAGAGATTATCAAAGATAAAATCATCAAAGTTATACCACAGCTAATCACATTTTGGGACAAGCATATTATACTAAGAATGACAGTTGTGCTCTCAAGAAAGTGCTCAAAGAAAGGATGGAGACTCAATGTAAAAGTAAAAGATTGACCCTTCGCAGAGGGAAGCATGGATTAACATGTGCTAGAGCTTTTCATTTGTAAAACAGGAGTAAAATTATTTTGAGAGGTGTTTGTTGTTGTCAACGAATGATAGCGGGTACTCTAACTACCTCGTCAACCAGACTTTCAAGAGCGGCTCCCATGAAAGACGTTATCTCTACCAGCAAGGTAAATCATCCCTCTTCTCTTTTGTTTACACACGTACTTTAGTTCATTATGGATGACACCCCCCAACCTTTGCTTACACAAGCCATGGCTAACCGAATCCTCGGGTGCCTTCCAACAATCTCATACCATGGAGGAGTGTCTATTTGCAATTTAAGTTGCTTACTGATAAATCAGGGCAAAACATGTGAAGAGAATTATTAATGAAAGTTGATTAATTGGGGTCGGGAACCCCGTTGCCGGCTCTTTTTGCAAAATTATTGGATAAGCGGATGTGCCACTAGTCAATTATGAAGGTACGTCAGGAGTAAATGACAAGATTGAAAGATAAACACCACATATTTCCTCATGAGCTATAAAACATTGACACAAATTGAGAAGCATTTTGAAGGTTTAAAGGTAGCACATGAGAATTTACTTGGAATGGTTTGAAATGCCATGCATAGGTATTTATGGTGGACACTTTGGAATAACTTGGTTTTCGGGGGTTTGGAAGCACGAGCAGCGTTCCCGCTCAGTACAAGTGAAGGCTAGCAATAGACTGGGAAGCGACAATCAAGAGAGCAGTAATTGTCATAATCATGCTTGCGATAAAATAAATTAACGGAGGCATAAAAGTGATACAAGAACTCAGAGGTAAAGTAAATCATCGAGGCTTAATTGACTTTTGTTCAGTCATATGCATGCGTGAGCATGTGCCAAGTTGATTCAAGAGAATTATTCAGAGGAGGATACCACAATGTCATACCTATCTATGAATAAAGCAATGCAAGCCAATATTCATGATATGCTACTTATATTAATAAATTGGAGCTAAGCATGAGAGATCATGAACTACTAGACTTTCTTAAATGACATATACCTCACATGAACCAACTAAGCATGCTCACATAGATGAGTATATGTACAAAAATGAAAACAAATAGAGTTCATACCAGCCTCTCACCACAGTCGAATTGTCGTAGATCGCCATTATTGCTTTTCACTTGTGTAGCTTGAATAATATGAAATGAATACCAAGCTCCCGCCACCGAAGACCACTGAACTCCATAGTGAACTTTACAAAACCAAAGAAGAATGACAAATATTTTTGGTGTTTTCGAATTTGGAAACAAGAACAAAAGGAAACAAGCAAACAAAGCAAAATCTTTTTGGGTTTTCTTATAGCAAACCAACGATAGCAAACAAAGCAAAATAAAAGCAAGAAACCAAAATAAACAAATGGTAAAGAGAAACAACAGAAATATTTTTGGTCTTTTTGTGTTTTAGGAAAGAAACAAAGCAAAAACAAAAGAATGAAAACTAAAAGAGTCACATAAACACAAAGCGACGAGGAATTCGTCAAACTTGACAAGCTGATACGATAATCGATTTTTTAGAAATTCTTCCGCTGCTCAGCTCGAAAAGTGCTCAACTAATGAAAGTTAGATAACAACCTGGGGAACATGCACAAAAATATGCTTCGCAAAATAACGTTCTGGCTGTTTTTGAGAATTTTTTTGGTATCAGTCCAGAATCTGTTTTCAAT
The DNA here is from genome assembly GCF_022539505.1 of Lolium rigidum. Taxonomy (NCBI): domain Eukaryota; kingdom Viridiplantae; phylum Streptophyta; class Magnoliopsida; order Poales; family Poaceae; genus Lolium; species Lolium rigidum. The sequence continues at coordinate 78,643,299 of NC_061510.1, forward strand.
CAGCACTTCCCCAAATATCATCTTCCTCTTATTAGAAAACCACTTTAAGAAACTAAACAAGTATGTACAAGTATCCAGCAACCATAATATGCAAAGAATGAGTGATGCCGATATACCTCCCCCCAAGCTTAGGCTTTTGGCCTAAGTGGAGATCAACCGCCGAGGGTCAGGGTTCCACGCCGGTGGATCATACATGGCGTAGTCATAATAAGGTCCTGGTGCAGAAGAAAAGGGTGAAAGCTCCTCATGCCCAACATGTTGATGCGAAGAACTTGCTGCATCGGATGACGAGTCGAGGTGTTCCTCGGCCTCCTCCATGCCGTCTCTTGCATGATGGCCATCTCCCTCTATGTATGCATTCAATTCACCTTCCGTGACTGACCAATCCCTCCTGGAATCAAGGTTAAACGAGAACGAGTGCAGGCAATCCTACTAGTTTTTCAGTTTTCTTAGTTGTTCTCTAGGTTTTCTTGTAAAATGTTATCTTGTAAGACAGGTTACTCAAATTAGACAAATCAGAAACAAATTCATGCTTAATCATGGAGACTATGTCAAGTTTCTCTATGGGGAGCTGAATATCAAGATGGTGAGGTTCTACACCATGCATAGCTAATAAACGAGAGGCGATGAGACCTCCACAAATTCCGCCCTTCTCACGGTTAGTAGCAAGTCTATAGGCTATTAAAGCACCTAAGTTGAAAGTCCTATCACCTTGTAATGCAGCGGCTAGAAAAGCTAAATCCTGGATAGATAACTTACTTGCATTCTTTCTAGCAAGAACGCACTTGGTGATGAAATAAGCAAAGTAGCGAATAGCTGGGAATTGAATGCTACTGATTTTACCACTATCCTCTGAGAAGCTTCTTCCATGACAAATCATCTTGTAGAGACTTAAGAGCTCCTGCGGTAGTCCCCTTATCTTCTCGCATGATCCCCATTGTGGCACTCTAATTGATGCACAAAAATCATCGAATGGCAAGTTGACAGTTTTATTATAAATTTTGTACCGAACCATGGGGTTAGATTGAGACCAATTGAATTCAAAATCCCAAACCATAGACATGGTCAATTTTGCATATTGGTATGGTTCACCAACAACAAAACTTTCCAACCCTGCATTGAAAATCAGTTTTTGAACATCTTGCAAGATTCCTGCACTCCTCATAAAATCAACGCATGGGTAGTTGATGTCTACGTTCCCCCTCCTTTCCTGTAGACAGTGTTGGGCCTCCAAGAGTAGAGGTTTGTAGAACAGCAGCAAGTTTCCCTTAAGTGGATACCCAAGGTTTATCGAACTCAGGGAGGAAGAGGTCAAAGATATCCCTCTCATGCAACCACTGCAACCACAAAGCAAGAAGTCTCTTGTGTCCCCAACACACCTAATAGGTGCACTAGTTCGGCGAAGAGATAGTGAAATACGGGTGGTATGAATAAGTATGAGCAGTAGCAACGGTGCCGAGAAAAGTGCTTGGCGTGTAGTTGATGGTGGTGGTATTGCGACGTGTAATGCGGTAAAACGGTAAACAAGCGGTAGTAACTCAGCGGTAATGCTTGACGTAGTAAACAAGCGGTAGTAACTCAGCGTATTTAGGAACAAGGCCTAGGGATTACACTTTCACTAGTGGACACTCTCAACATTGATCACATAACAGAATAGATAAATGCATACTCTACACTTTTGTTGGATGATGAACACATTGCGTAGGATTACACGAACCCTCAATGCCGGAGTTAACAAGCTCCACAATAATGCTCATGTTTTAGTAACCTTTAGTGTAAGATAGATCAACGAGACTAAACCAAGTACTAGCATAGCATGCACCTTTGTCACCTTCATGCATATGTAGGAGGAATAGATCACATCAATATTATCATAGCAATAGTTAACTCCATAATCTACAAGAGATCATGATCATAGCATAAACCAAGTACTAACACGGTGCACACTACTTGTCACCTTTGCACACATGCGGGAGGAATAAAACTACTTTAATAACAAATCACTAGAGTAGCACATGGATAAATTGTGATACAACACTCATATGAATCTCAATGATATCATTGTATTGAAGTACATGGAAGAGAGATGAACCACATAGCTACCGGTACAGCCCCGAGCCTCGATGGAGAACTACTCCCTCCTCATGGGAGCAGCAGCGGTGATGAAGATGGCGGTGGAGATGGCAGCGGTGTTGATGGAGATGGCAGCGGTGTCGATGGAGAAGCCTTCAGGGGCACTTCCCGCTCCGGCGGGTGCCGGAACGAGTTCTGTCCCCAGGATTGGAGTTTCGCGATGGCGGCGGCGCCACGGTAACTTTTCGGAGTTTCGTCAGTTGGTGTCGAGGTTTTAGGTCACGACGACTTAAATAGGCGAAGAGTCGGAGTCGGAGGGCCTGGGCTGCCCAGACCATAGGGCGCGCCCCCTTGGGCAGCGCCGCCCACGGGTGTGGGGCCCCCCGGCACCCCTGCGACCTTTCTTCGGTGCTCTGGGAAGCTTCGCGTATTTCTAAGACTTTCGGCGTTGATTTCGTCAGATTCCGAGAATATTTCGTTACTAGGATTTCGAAACCAAAAACAGCGAAAGCGAGAGCGGCACTTCGGCATCTTGTTAATAGGTTAGTTCCGAGAAAATGCACGAATATGACATAAAGTGTGCATAAAACATGTAGATAACATCAATAATGTGGCATGGAACACAAGAAATTATCGATACGTTGGAGACGTATCGGCATCCCCAAGCTTAGTTCACGCTCGTCCCGAGCAGGTAAAGCGATAACAAAGATAATTTACGGAGTGACATGCCATCATAACCTTGATCATACTATTTGTAAAGCATATGTAGTGAATGCAGTGATCAAAACAATGTATATGACATGGGTAAACAAGTGAATCATAAAGCAAAGACTTTTCATGAATAGCACTTCAAGACAAGCATCAATAAGTCTTGCATAAGAGTTAACTCATAAAGCAATAATTCAAAGTAGAGACATTGAAGCAACACAATGGAAGATGAAGTTTCAGCGGTTGCTTTCAACTTATAACATGTATATCTCATGGATAATTGTCAATGCAAAGCAATATAACAAGTGCAATATGCAAATATGTAAGAATCAATGCACAGTTCACACAAGTGTTTGCTTCTTGAGGTGGAGAGAAATAGGTGAGCTGACTCAACATAAAAGTAAAAGAATGGTCCTTCAAAGAGGAAAGCATCGATTGCTATATTTGTGCTAGAGCTTTGATTTGAAAACATATAGAGAGCATAAAGTGGATACTATGGTCAAGGATTTGAAAGTCATATTTGGAAAGGGTCCCGACGGACAATCGGTTCCGAAGGGAGCCGACGGGCACGCAGCCATGTGGAAGAAGAAATCTATATTCCGGGAGCTAGAATATTGGAAAGTCCTAGAAGTCCGCTCTGCAATCGACGTGATGCACGTTACGAAGAATATTTGCGTGAACCTCCTAAGCTTCTTGGGCGTGTATGGAAAGACAAATGATACAAAGGAAGCACGGCAGGACCAGCAACGTTTGAAAGACCCTGATGACCGGCATCCGGAATGGTTTCAAGGTCGTGCCAGCTACGCTCTGACCAAAGAAGAGAAGGTCATCTTTTTTGAATGCCCGAGCAGTATGAAGGTCCCGTCTGGATTCTCGTCCAATATAAAGGGAATAATAAACATGGCGGAGAAAAAGTTCCAAAACCCGAAGTCTCACGACCGCCACGTGATTATGACGCAATTGCTTCCGATTGCTTTGAGGGGCTCTCGTCGGAAAATGTTCGAGTAGCCATTGTGAAGCTATGTGCATTCCTCAATGCAATCTCTCGTAAGGTAATCAATCCAGAAGTTCTACCACGGTTACGGAATGATGTGATCCAATGTCTTGTCAGTTTCGAGTTGGTGTTCCCGCCATCCTTCTTCAATATTATGACGCACCTCCTGGTTCACCTAGTCGAAGAGATTTCCATTCTCGGTCCTGTATTTCTACACAATATGTTCCCCTTAGAGAGGTTCATGGGAGTATTAAAGAAATATGTTCGTAACCGTGCTAGGCCAGAAGGAAGCATCGCCAAGGGCTATGGAAATGAGGAGGTAATTGAGTTTTGTGTTGACTTTGTTCCTGACCTTAAGCCGATTGATCTTCCTCGATCGCGGCACGAGGGGAGACTAAGTGGAAAAGGCACGATCGGAAGGAAATCAATGATATGTATGGACGGCCATTCTCCGATCGAAGCACAACACACAGCTTCGACCAATTCCAGCTTGGTGGCTCCGTACTTTGAGAAACACAAGAATATTTTACGCTCGGACAACCTGGGAAGCCTCGAATCCTGGATTAGGAAGGCCCACATGGAGACTTTCGGCGCTTGGTTGAGAAAACATTTAATGAATGACGATCATGTTGTAGATCAGCTGTACATGTTGGCCAAGACACCATCTTCGACTATAACGACTTTCCAAGGGTACGAGATAAATGGGAATACATTTTACACGATCGCCCAAGATAAAAAGAGCACCAACCAAAACAGTGGTGTCCGCTTTGATGCAGCAACCGAGAATGGGCAAAAGGTCACATATTATGGTTACATAGAGGAGATATGGGAACTTGACTATGGACCCTCCTTTAAGGTCCCTTTGTTCCGGTGCAAATGGTTCAAGCTAACAGGAGGTGGGGTAAAGGTGGACCAGCAATACGGAATGACAATGGTGGATTTCAACAATCTTGGTTACCTTGACGAACCATTCGTCCTAGCGAAAGATGTCGCTCAGGTTTTCTATGTGAAGGACATGAGTAGCAAACCGAGGAAACGGAAAGATAAGAAAACGATCAGTACATCATGCGATGATCCAAAGCGCCACATTGTTTTTTCAGGGAAAAGAAACATCGTGGGAGTGGAGGACAAGACAGACATGTCGGAAGATTATAATATGTTTGCTGAAATTCCGCCCTTCAAAGTGAACACCGACCCAAGCATTAAGTTAAATGATGAGGATGCTCCATGGATACGGCACAATCGTAAGCAAGCAGGGACACAAGGAAAGAAATGATGTGTAATAATTTATTGTACCAAACTTTGTTGAATGGATCATGTGAATTATATTACCCGTGATGTGTTTGGTGTCCATTTTCGAATGATTCGAGATACCACTGATGATACATGAAATTTGGAGTGATTTAGTCATACTCCTGCCTAGGCGTATAATATGCATACTCGTAGTCTTCATAGCCGCCGCCGTTGTACCGGTAGTCGTCGCCTTCTAAGTTGCCGCCGTCGTCGCCGCTGCCGTCGTCGCTGTCGTCGGGCGGCGCTCGTGGCACGAACCGAGGGTAGCGCAGGCGGGGGATATCGCCGGCCGTGATGTAGTCCATGACGCTCGCGAGTCCGGCCGTACCACCATAGCGGACGGCCGGCCTCGTGGAAGTTCCCGGGAGGCGGACCGTCCTCCTCATACTCGGCGAGCGCCTCTCACGCCGATTGATGAAGAAGGCGTCCCAAGTATGCTGGTTATCGGGATGCCGCCGGGGATTCATCCGCCGCTCCGGCGTGAGGTCGAGGTAGTAGTGGTTCGTGATGGCCGCCCGGCGCGCAGTACCCTGAGGGACGGGAGGGACCGGCACGCCGCCGGCGCTTAGGCTCCAGCCGGCGGGAACGCGGTAGCCCGGTGGGCACGGGTAGTTCGAGGCGCAAAGCTCCTCCACCTGCTGCTAGGTTAGAGTGGGTGCGGTGGAAGCCATGAGAGAGTGATGAGAGATTGTAGAGATGTGATAATGCTGACCAAGCCGGGCTACATATATGTAGTGACAAATGGCGGGAAAAATGGGAGCGGGAAGACAGGAGGCGGGAAGAAAGTGGCGGGAAGAAAGTGGCGGGAAGAAAGTGGCGGGAAGAAAGAGGCGGGAAGAAAGAGGCGGGAAAGAACTGGCGGGAAGACAGGCCGGGGAGAACTTATGGGAAGACAGAGGTGGCCGGGAAGAACTGGTGGGAAGCGGGGGGCAGGAAGACAGATGAGGGAAGAAATTGGTTTTTCTGATTTTTTGATATATTATTTGTATTTTTAACATTTTGAATTGAATTAGGTTTATTTTTCTGATTTTTTTGATATATTATTTGTATTTTTAACATTTTGAATTGAATTAGTTTTACTTTTCTTAATTTTTTGATATACTATTTGTATTTTTAACATTTTGAATTGAATAAGTTTTATTTTTCTTAATTTTTTTGATATATTATTTGTATTTTTAACATTTTGAATTGAATCAGTTTTATTTTTCTGAATTTTTTGATATATTATTTGTATTTTATGATTTTGAAATGAATTAGTTTTATTTTTATGAATTTATTGATATATTATATGTATTTTAAACATTTTGAATTGAATTAGTTTTATTTTTCTGAATTTTTTGATATATTATTTGTATTTTATGATTCTGAAATGAATTAGTTTTATTTTTCTGAGTTTTTCTGTATTTTTAACATTTTGAAAAACAAAAAGTAATTTGAAAAATACCTTTAGTCGCGGTTGGCCTCGCCAACCGCGACTAAAGGTCTGTGCGCGCGGGAACGAAAAACCCGGCGAAAAAAGCCTTTAGTCACGGTTGGTCTGGCCAACCGCGACTAAAGGGTACCCTTTAGTCGCGGGTCTCCTCCCCAACCGCGACTAAAGGGGGGGCTATAAATAATTTTGCCCGAACCGTCGCTCCACATCGTCTTCTTCGCCTCCACATCGTGTCGCCTCCGTCTCTCTGCCGAGAGCCTCGCCGCAGACGCACCTCGCCGCGCCTCGCCATCGCCGCAGACGCCGTCGCCGCAGACGCCGTCGCCGCCGCCCTCCACGTACGTCGCCACCCTCCACGTATGTCGCCGCCGCCCTCCACGTACGTCGCCGTCCGTACTATCGCGCACGCGCGCGTCGCCGGCCCCTCATCGTCACCGGCGCCGCCGCCGCTCGCAGAGAAAGAGAGGAGAGGGGCCGCCGCCGCCGCTCTGCTCGCCCCGGCGGCGCTCTGCTCGCCGGCGGCCGCCGCGTGTGGCCGCGCGGTGTGCGCGCATGAGAGAGAGAGAGAGGGGAGGAGCGCAGATCGAGCCTCTGCGCGCCCCTGCCTTTTTTTTCTTTGTTTTTTTAGTTTTTGTTCTTGTTAATTTTGAAATTAAAAATAACTAAAATTTGAGTTTAAAGTTTGTGTAAAAGAAGAACTACAATTTGACTTAAAAAACAAATAATTGAGACTTAAAATTTTGTCTCAAAAAGAACTACAATTTTACTTAAAAAAAATTGTGTAAAAAAAGAACTCAAATTTGACTTAAAAAAAACTAAAATTTGACTTAAAAAACTAAAAATTGACTAAAAAAACCACCGTACGTGCTCGACCCGCGGACCCGCCGTGCTCGTCGACTTTTCGTCCCCGTACCATCGTCCTTCCCCACCGGCGCCGGCGCCGCCGCGCGCGCGCCACACAGACGGGGGGAGAGGGAGGCCGTCGGCCGGCCGGGGGCGCGCGCCACACACGCACACATGCAGTAGCTAGGGTGGCGCCCGCCGGCGCCCCGGCCCCTCCAATCTCTCCCGGCGCACACACGCGCTCTTCCGCGACACCCTATCCCACCCCTTCCAGCTCGCCCCCTCCTTTTGGCACCGCCCTTTCGCCACCGCCACCGCCCCCCTTCTTCACTTAATTAATTTGTTTTTACGACACATGTTTTCGGGACTGACATATGGCGGACGATAGAGCTGACCCGATTATGGCCGGCTATGATCCGGACGCTGAAGACCATATGTTCGGCATCATAAACGGCGATATTCTATATGTGCCGACCGAACAAGAAGAAGATGATATCTCTTCTTATCTGAACATTGACGGTGAAGATGAAGGCCGTCAGCAAGATGATGCCGAACAAACGTCGATAAACGATGATCTTCAATTGGAAGTAGCAACCACCTCCGGCGCCGAGGTATATATATACATTGAGCCTCTGGTGATACAAACTAATTGATTTGAATAAATATGTGTGTACTAACGCGTGCGACACTCTTTCTTATTTTTAGCCCTCGGCCGGATCGTCGAAACAATCGAGTACGTCGTCAAAGCGTGGCACAACCAAGACGATGAAACAAGGAGAAACATGCACCATCGAGGTAGTCGACAGTGCAACCGGCAGGCCGCTGGAGCCCCGCAAGAACACCACCAAGTTTGTCAGCCAATGCGGAGCCGTTGTTAGAGACAACGTCTCGATCACCGTCCAGGAGTGGAATGAGCCAAAGAAGGCACGAATTGGTTTCACTTTTGTCGATAAGAGAACAAAAAAGATTGCTTCAAGAAGCTTATGGAACATTTCGTTCTACCTCCGGAATACAACAAATTCGATGAGGAGGGTAACAAGATTGAGGAAAACAAGGAGAGGAGGAGGCTAGTCAAACAGTTCGCTCTTCATAAGATGTCCGACGCATTCCGGAAATTCAAGCAAAATCTAGCCCATGACTTTGTCAAGCAGAACAAGACTCCGGATTTCAAAGGACAATATGAGAAACTGAAACATGATTGGCCAGAATTTGTGAAGCAAAAGAAATCGGAGCAGTTCATTCAAATATCGAAAAAAATAAGGAAAATGCGGCTAAGAAGGAGTACAATCATATTATGGGGCCAGGAGGGTATCGCCTTTGGGAGCCTAGGTGGGAGAAGATGGAGAACGAGCTGAGGGCGCGAGGAATCCGTACGAGTACGGAGGGATGGGACCCAAGGGCCAAAAGCTGGTGGTACGGGCATGGGGGAACGCTGAACCCGGAGACAGGGGAGTGTGTTTACCGGGGCAAAATAATTAAACCCACCCAAGCCCTTATTGAGGCAATGAGGGATGCTCAAGAGGGGAAGATCAAGTTCAACAGAGAGAACGACGCGCTGACAAAAGCCCTCGGGAATCCTGAACACGGAGGACATGTACGAGGCATGGGGCACATTTCGTGGAAAATAGGGTTCCCCCAGAACGATGACCCTTACGGTTACAGAAGCCATAAGAGAAAGATGGATCGGGAAGCAGATGTTGTGGCGCGGTTGGCATCGGAAATGGATGTGATGAAGAAAACCGTGAGTGTACTAGTAGCCGAAAGAGATGCAGCTCGGGCACAGCATGAAGATCATCCATTGGATCTCGGAAGCCAGCAGCGGAGAAGCAGCGTGGCTTCCACGGAGGCCCCACCGGCTGGTGCACCGACGATCGAAATTACTGCACCGGAGCCTCTGGTGGTCAAAATTACTGCACCAGAGCCTCCTCGCTACCCCGTGGACGATATAAAGGAGATGAAAGAATGTCATCTGTATTATCCTATAGGGAACATGTCCATGAAGGTAGCCATCGACAGTGCTTTACCATGTTTACCTGGAGCACTCCACCACAACAACCCCATTCAAGATGGCTATGCTCGTGTCACGGTGGAGGACATAGTCCAAGGGTTTGAGGACCTGGACATTGACATTGCTACACCTGAAGGGGAGAGAAGACTTGGAGATGTCAAGCGCCATTTCATTCTATGGCAAAAGAAGTTTATCAAGTTTCCGTGCGAGGCGCCAAGGACAACAAGTCCACCCCCTACGGTGGTGGTGGTGGCGGTGGCGGTGGTGGTGGTGGTGCTTCACCTACACCTCCTTCACGTCAGCCCGACGCCGCCCCAATTCACCTCCGGCGGGTAAGCGGCCGCCGCCCCTAGTCCGCCCGGACGGGTAAGCGTACGCCGCCCCCAATCCACCTCCGGCGAAGAAGCAGAAGCAGCAGTCCTGGAGTATTAACCCGGACCCTTATGTACATAAGATAACAAAGGTACCGGAGCCATCACTGAAACCTCTCCCCACGAGGCCTTGGGAACGTAGTGCCGAGGAAGTCGAGGCGGCCGCGACTGCTGATTATGAGAAATGGAAGGCGGACTGCAAGAAGAAAAGAGAGCCCGAGCCCAAGCCAGTATTTTCTGATGAGCAAAAGAAGTGGGCTAAGTCATTTTTGAACACACCGTCCCAAGCCGCGAAGAATCTGCCTGATGACTATGCACGTGAACTTCGTAAGCAGGTGATACGTCTCCAACGTATCGATAATTTCTTATGTTCCATGCCACATTATTGATGTTATCTACATGTTTTATGCACACTTTATGTCATATTCGTGCATTTTCTGGAACTAACCTATTAACAAGATGCCGAAGTGCCGGTTCTCGTTTTCTGCTGTTTTTGGTTTCGAAATCCTAGTAACGAAATATTCTCGGAATCGGACGAAATCGACGCCCAAGTTCCTATTTTCATCGGAAGCATCCGAACACCCGGGAAGGACCAGAGGGGGGCACTCGGGCCCCCGGACCATAGGCCGGCGCGGCCCGGGCCCCGGCCGCGCCGCCCTATGGTGTCGTCGCCCCTTCGACCCTCCTGCGCCGCCTCTTCGCCTATATAAAGCCCCCGGATCGAAAACCCCGATACGTACGACGAAAACCACGAAACCTTCCGCAGCCGCCGCCATCGTGAGGCCAAGATCCGGGGACAGGAGTCTCCGTTCCGGCACGCTGCCGGAGCGGGGAAGTGCCCCCGGAAGGCTTCTCCATCGACACCGCTGCCATCTCCACCGCCATCTTCATCACCGCTGCTGCTCCCATGAGGAGGGAGTAGTTCTCCATCGAGGCTCGGGGCTGTACCGGTAGCTATGTGGTTCATCTCTCTCCTATGTACCTCAATACAATAATCTCATGAGCTGCTTTACATGATTGAGATTCATATGAGTTTGTATCACAATTTATCTATGTGCTACTCTAGCAAAGTTATTAAAGTAGTTCTATTCCTCCCGCACGTGTGTAAAGGTGACAGTGTGTGCACCGTGTTAGTACTTGGTTTATGCTATGATCATGATCTCCCGTAGATTATGAAGTTAACTATTGCTATGATAATATTGATGTGATCTATTCCTCCTACATATGCATGAAGGTGACAAGTGTGCGTGCTATGTTAGTACTTGGTTTAGTTGTATTGATCTATCTTACACTATAAGGTTACTTAAATATGAACAAATTGTGGAGCTTGTTAACTCCGGCATTGAGGGTTCGTGTAATCCTACGCAATGCGTTCATCATCCAACAAGAGTGTAGAGTATGCATTTATCTCGTTCTGTTATGTGATCAATGTTGAGAGTGTCCACTAGTGAAAGTGTAATCCCTAGGCCTTGTTCCTAAATACTGCCGTGTTACTACTCGCTGCAATACTACCACCATCAACTACACGCCAGCAAGCTATTTTCTCGGCACCGTTGCTACTCGCTCATATATATTCATACCACCTGTATTTCACTATCTCTTCACCGAACTAGTGCACCTATTAGGTGTGTTGGGGACACAAGAGCTTCTTGCTTTGTGGTTGCAGGGTTGCATGAGAGGGATATCTTTGACCTCTTCCTCCCTGAGTTCGATAAACCTTGGGTGATCCACTTAAGGGAAAACTTGCTGCCGTTCTACAAACCTCTGCTCTTGGAGGCCCAACACTGTCTACAGGAAAAGGAGGGGGAAGTAGACATCAAGCTATTTTCTGGCGCCGTTGCCGGGGAGGAAAGGTAAAAGGTACTCACACTCCGGACCTCGGCTACCAAGCTATTTTCCGGCGCCGTAAGTACTCAAAGCTATTTCCTTTAGATCCTGCAATTGCATCTTTTTGTTTCTTGTTTACACTAGTAAGGCATAATGGACAACACTGAGCTTTTTACTCTATTTCCTGATTTAAGACATGGATGGTTTGATCCGAAAATTAAAAAACCCATGGAACATATTAGCATGAACGCTTTGAACACCATTGTTGATAATGATATAGAAAGTTCTAAGCTTGGGGAAGCTGGTTTTCATGATCTTTTTAGTCCCCCAAGCATTGAGGAGAAAATTTTCTTTGATGATACTTTGCCTCCTATTTATGATGATTATAATGATATTGGTCTTTTAGTGCCGCCTACTATGGAGAGTAAATTTTGTTGTGATTATACTATGCCTCCTACACTTGATGAGAATAATAATGATAGCTACTTTGTTGAATTTGCTCCCACTACAACTAATAAAATTGATTATGCTTATGTGGAGAGTAATAATTTTATGCATGAGACTCATGATAAGAATGCTTTATGTGATAGTTATATTGTTGAGTTTGCTCATGATACTACTGAAAGTTATTATGAGAGAGGAAAATATGGTTGTAGAAATTTTCATGTTACTAAAATGCCTCTCTATGTGCTGAAATTTTTCAAGCTACACTTGTTTTATCTTCCTATGCTTGTTACTTTGCTCTTCATGAACTTGTTTATTTACAAGATTCCTATGCATAGGAAGCATGTTAGACTTAAATGTGTTTCTAATTTGCCTCTTGATGCTCTCTTTTGCTTCAAATACTATTTCTTGCGAGTGCATCATTAAAACTCGCCGAGCCCATCTTAATGGCTATAAAGAAAGAACTTCTTGGGAGATAACCCATGTGTTATTTTGCTACAGTACTTTGTTTTATATTTGTGTCTTGGAAGTTGTTTACTACTGTAGCAACCTCTCCTTATCTTAGTTTTGTGTTTTGTTGTGCCAAGTAAAGCCGTTGATAGAAAAGTAAGTACTAGATTTGGATTACTGCGCAGTTCCAGCATTTCTTTGCTGTCACGAATCTGGGTCTACCTCCCTGTAGGTAGCTCAGACAATTAAGCCAATTTACGTGCATGATCCTCAGATATGTACGCAACTTTCATTCAATTTGAGCATTTTCATTTGAGCAAGTCTGGTGGCCTAATAAAATTCGTCAATACGAACTGTTCTGTTTTGACAGATTCTGCCTTTTATTTCGCATTGCCTCTTTTGCTATGTTGGATGAATTTCTTTGATCCACTAATGTCCAGTAGCTTTATGCAATGTCCAGAAGTGTTAAGAATGATTGTGTCACCTCTGAATATGTTAATTTTTATTGTCACTAACCCTCTAATGAGTTGTTCTAAGTTTGGTGTGGAGGAAGTTTTCAAGGGTCAAGAGAGGAGGATGATATACTATGATCAAGAAGAGTGAAAGCTCTAAGCTTGGGGATGCCCCGGTGGTTCACCCCTGCATATATCAAGAAGACTCAAGCGTCTAAGCTTGGGGATGCCCAAGGCATCCCCTTCTTCATCGACAAATTATCAGGTTCCTTCTCTTGAAACTATATTTTTATTCGGTCACATCTTATGTGCTTTACTTGGAGCGTCTGTGTGTTTTTATTTTTGTTTGTGTTTGAATAAATTGGATTACATCATGCTTGTGTGGGAGAGAGACACGCTCCGCTGGTTCGTATGAACACATGTGTTCTTAGCTTTTAATATTCATGGCGAAGTTTCTTCTTCGTTAAATTGTTATATGGTTGGAATTGGAAAATGATACATGTAGTAATTGCTATAATGTCTTGGGTAATGTGATACTTGGCAATTGTTGTGCTCATGATTAAGCTCTTGCATCATATGCTTTGCACCCATTAATGAAGAAATACATAGAGCATGATAAAATTTGGTTTGCATATTTGGTTTCTCTAAGGTCTAGATAATTTCTAGTATTGAGTTTGAACAACAAGGAAGACGGTGTAGAGTCTTATAATGTTTTCAATATGTCTTTTATGTGAATTTTGCTGCACCGGTTCATCCTTGTGTTTGTTTCAAATAAGCCTTGCTAGCCTAAACCTTGTATCGAGAGGGAATACTTCTCATGCATCCAAAATACTTGAGCCAACCACTATGCCATTTGTGTCCACCATACCTACCTACTACATGGTATTTTCCGCCATTCCAAAGTAAATTGCTTGAGTGCTACCTTTAAACAATTCAAAATTTATTACCTCTGATTTGTGTCAATGTTTTATAGCTCATGAGGAAGTATGTGGTATTTATCTTTCAATCTTGTTGGGCAACTTTCACCAATGGACTAGTGGCTTCATCCGCTTATCCAATAATTTTGCAAAAAGAGCTGGCAATGGGATTCCCAGTCCCAAATTAATTAACAAAAATAGACACTCCTCCATGGTATGTGATTGTTGGACGGCACCCGAAGGATTCGGTTAGCCATGGCTTGTGTAAGCAAAGGTTGGGAGGAGTGTCATCATAATAAAACTAAAATAAAAAGGCACTCCTTCATGGTATGAGATTGTTGGCAGTGCACCCGAGGATTCGGTTAGCCATGGTTTGTGAAAGAAAGGTTGGAAGGAGTGCCACCCAAAAATAAAATAAAATGGGAGCCGCTCTTTGAAGGTTTGTCTGGCAAGGGGGTTAGAGTACCCGCTACCATTCGTTGACAACAACATACACCTCTCAAAACTTTATTTTTATGCTCTCTTTATGTTTTCAAAATCAAAGCTCTAGCACAAATATAGCAATCGATGCTTTCTTCTTTGAAGGACCATTCTTTTACTTTCAATGTTGAGTCAGTTCACCTATTTCTCTCCACCTCAAGAAGCAAACACTTGTGAACTGTGCATTGATTTCTACATATTTGCATATTGCACTTATTATATTACTCTATGTTGACAATATCCATGAGATATATATGTTACAAGTTGAAAGCAACCGCTGAAACTTAATCTTCTTTTGTGTTGCTTCAATGCCTTTACTTTGAATTATTGCTTTATGAGTTAACTCTTATGCAAGACTTATTGATGCTTGTCTTGAAGTGCTATTCATGAAAAGTCTTTGCTTTATGATTCACTTGTTTACTCATGTCATATACATTGTTTTGATCGCTGCATTCACTACATATGCTTTACAAATAGTATGATCAAGATTATGATGGCATGTCACTCCAGAAATTATCCGTGTTATCGTTTTACTCGCTCGGGACGAGCAGAACTAAGCTTGGGGATGCTGATACGTCTCCAACGTATCGATAATTTCTTATGTTCCATGCCACATTATTGATGTTATCTACATGTTTTATGCACACTTTATGTCATATTTTTGCATTTTCTGAAACTAACCTATTAACAAGATGCCAAAGTGCCAGCTCTCGTTTTCTCGCTGTTTTTGGTTTCAGAAATCCTAGTAACGAAATATTCTCGGAATCGGACGAAATCAACGCCCAAGTTCCTATTTTCATCCGAAGCATCCAGAACACCCGGGAAGGACCGAGAGGGGGGCACCGGGCCCCCGGACCATAGGCCGGCGCGGCCCAGGCCCCGGCCGCGCCGCCCTATGGTGTCGTCGCCCCTTCGACCCTCCTGCGCCGCCTCTTCGCCTATATAAAGCCCCCGGATCGAAAACCCCGATACGTACGACGAAAACCACGAAACCTTCCGGAGCCGCCGCCATCGCGAGGCCAAGATCCGGGGGACAGGAGTCTCCGTTCCGGCACGCTGCCGGAGCGGGGAAGTGCCCCGGAAGGCTTCTCCATTGACACTCGCTGCCATCTCCACCGCCATCTTCATCACCGCCGTTGCTCCCATGAGGAGGGAGTAGTTCTCCATCGAGGCTCGGGGCTGTAGCGGTAGCTATGTGGTTCATCTCTCTCCTATGTACCTCAATACAATAATCTCATGAGCTGCTTTACATGATTGAGATTCATATGAGTTTGTATCACAATTTATCTATGTGCTACTCTAGCAAAGTTATTAAAGTAGTTCTATTCCTCCCGCACGTGTGTAAAGGTGACAGTGTGTGCACCGTGTTAGTACTTGGTTTATGCTATGATCATGATCTCCTGTAGATTATGAAGTTAACTATTGCTATGATAATATTGATGTGATCTATTCCTCCTACATATGCATGAAGGTGACAGTGTGCATGCTATGTTAGTACTTGGTTTAGTTGTATTGATCTATCTTACACTATAAGGTTACTTAAATATGAACAAATTGTGGAGCTTGTTAACTCCGGCATTGAGGGTTCGTGTAATCCTACGCAATGCGTTCATCATCCAACAAGAGTGTAGAGTATGCATTTATCCGTTCGTTATGTGATCAATGTTGAGAGTGTCCACTAGTGAAAGTCTAATCCCTAGGCCTTGTTCCTAAATACTGCCGTGTTACTACTCGCTGCAATACTACCTCCATCAACTACACGCCAGACAAGCTATTTTCACGGCACCGTTGCTACTTGCTCATATATATTCATACCACCTGTATTTCACTATCTCTTCGCCGAACTAGTGCACCTATTAGATGTGTTGGGGACACAAGAGACTTCTTGCTTTGTGGTTGCAGGGTTGCATGAGAGGGATATCTTTGACCTCTTCCTCCCTGAGTTCGATAAACCTTGGGTGATCCACTTAAGGGAAAACTTGCTGCTGTTCTACAAACCTCTGCTCTTGGAGGCCCAACACTGTCTACAGGAAAAGGAGGGGGAAGTAGACATCAGCAGGCACGCATGTTCAAGGAGAAGAAAGAGGAGGCCGAGAAAGCGGAATTAGAAAGTAAAAAAAGCGGGAAACGAGTTGCCCAGCTCGGGGAACAAAGTAAACAATCGATTGCCCCGCGTATAGTGACAGCCACCGGTCCGGATGCCCCCGATATCATAGAAGCTGCGGCAGCACAGGGATTGACTGTAACGAGTGCCAGAGAACAAGCGGCCAACTTAGGTATGACTCTTCGTGAACTGTTAGGCCATGAGGAGGCGCCAGTGAAGGAGGTAGTACTTACATATGTGAAGAATGGGCCTCTCGTCGAGCCTGCGCAGGAAGAGGATCTACCTCCACAAATGACAAGTCTGCTGAAATGGTACAAGGGTTACATTAAAAATAAAAATGCCAAAGAATATATTTATGCGGAAGTTAGACATGAGCATCACTTCAAACATTACTATGTACAAATTCATCTGAGTGAATTGTTCCAGCTTTTCAATCTGCGCGAGCTCGACAAATCTATCATAAGTTGCTACGTTCTGTAAGTGATTTATTTCTACCCCATCTCGTTCATATTGCCTGCACTATATATATATATGTCCTAACTATATTGTTGTGTCCGCTATTATACATGCAGAATGAAGATTAAGGAATGCAAAGTAAGGAACATCTATGATGTTGGGTTCATTGACCCACACATCGTTAATGGATATGTGTTACAGCATCACCCCGCCGACGTGGAGGCAGACCTGTGGCAGTTTCTTACAAAGCAGGAACTCAAAACTGATATTCTATTTCCTTACCATTTTGGGTGAGTGTTTATATCTTGAGCACATTCTCTTTTGTTTACTCCATGCATGGCATGTGGCCGGCTAATCGATGAGTTATGCATGACGTACTGTGCATGTATCGTGTCCGCAGGTTCCACTGGATTCTGCTAGTAATTAAAGTTGACGACTCCACATGTCTCGTCCACGACTCTCTGACTCTGGATTCAAATCTTTGGGGCGGCATGAGAAGAATGCTGCAGAAGTAATTATTTTCATTCATTTGCGCTCTATATCGATCGGCCTATTTCGTTCATTTCCTAATTAAGCTTCAAGTAATTAACTAATAACTCTCTTGTTCATTTAATTTTCTTTGCCTCGTAGGGTTTGGAGACGGTTCTCAGATGAAAAGGTCGGTGATTTCAAAAAAGAGCTACATTTCATGCGGTCAAAGGCTAAGAATGGTGGCGATATTCAGCCACCGGGGACCAATCTATGTGGATACTATGTACGTGAGATGATCCGGAGATACACCTCTGAGCGCGTTCCGAGTGATACCAATGCTCAGAGGAATAACCTCCGGATGATGTTTAGTCCAGAAGCTCACTTCCGACCACTTCAAGAGGAACTAGCTGGATGGTTCACGAGGGAAGTCCTCCATCCTAAAGGAGAACACCATTACGAGGACGTAGAACTATACATGCATTAAATTATGTATGGAAACTTGTTCAAACTTGTATATGGTCATCCGATGATATTGAATATATATTGTATATTCCTCTTGAATTCTTTTTGGTTCTAATTTCAAATTTGTTTGAAATTGTACATTCATATGCATGTATGTAGTACCGTAGAATATGTGAAACTCCTTCAAAATTACAATAAAGCACAAAAGAAATAAAACAATACAAATTAAACAGAAAACAGGTTTAGGGGGGGGGGCTAAAACCCTAAACTCGCGGCGGCCTTTAGTCGCGGTTGGCCAGAAGAACCGCGACTAAAAGTCCTCCGCCCCGACGGTCGCCTGGCGCCCACGTGGATGGGCCTTTAGTCGCGGTTCTTAAGCAACCGCGACTAAAGGGGAGGGGCCTTTAGTCGCGCTTATTTGGTCGCGGTTGCGCAACCGCGACTAATGGCAGTTTCGCGGTTGCGCAACCGCGACCAAAGGCCCTTTTTCCACCAGTGCATAAGGAAAAAATGAAGACGTATAAGGCAGATTGCCAGGGAACATTGATCGCTAATTTTGAGGGATTTCACACCTCCAAATCGCCCATGCATAATTCTATGGTATGGCAAATAAGACATAGACAGTTCCTCCAATGGAAAATGATTAGATTCCCCCGGGGGCTGCGAGCAACGCAACCTCCGGGTCGACGGTCGTCCGATGCTCTGCATCGTGTGGACTCTCTTCCTCCGTGCGTGACACATCTCCAGGAGGACCCCACCCACCCCACACGGCATCTTCCTCTCCACTTCTTTTTTTCCTTACCTTATCTTCTCCCTGCAAGCAATGGAGCGGCTGAGAAGGAGCCGAGAAGGCACGAGCTCGGTCCGTCGCGCCCCAACTACCCGCCGCCGCGCCCCAACCACCCACCGCCGTGCCCCATCCATGCTCCGCGCGCCGTCGCGCGCCGCCGCGAGGTGCGGCCATGGCGCCCCGAGGTCCTCCTCTCGCCGTTGCCGGCAAGGGAGCCTCCCGCACGACCTCGGGCCGTCACGCCCCAACCACGCGCCGCCATGCTGCCGCACCCCAGCCACTCCCGACGCCGTGCCGCAGCCATGCTCCGGGCGTCGTCTCTCGCCGCCGCGATGTGCGGCCATGGCCCCGTGAGGTTCAGCTCCCCCCGTTGCCGTCCGTTGAGGCGCGCTGTTGCAGAAAGGCGGGGCTCCGTCCTGGACCTCGTCTACCTCCATGGAGGCCCGCCCGTGGCCTGCTCCTCTCAATCTGAGGTCGCCGACAACAATCTCCGTGGACAGGCCTGATGTCGACAGTTCCCCTGCTGACCTCCTGCACGTGCAGCACTCTCGACCCCTGCCTAGCGCATCCGCCGGTGAGAAGCTCCCAAGCACCATATCCCATGTCCAGACGAGATCGGCGGGGCAGCTGAGCTAACTCCATGTGTTGGCCGAGCGTGTCTTCACGAGGTTGCTGCCTTAGGCTTGCGGTGTTGCTACCGGCGGAGGCCAGTTTTGCTAACTTAGGCCTCCAGCTTCGGTGCTCCCAACAGAGGCAGCAGCGTCGCGCGACTTTTGGGAGTTGCTGTTGGCGGTTTAGGGTGATGCTACATTGGGTGTCTGGCGTTGCTACCGCCACCATCGCCTTTGCTATCTCACTCGTCTACTGTTGCTACTGGCAGTTTCGGGTGTTGCTGCTTTGGTCAGACGGAATTGCTGCAACCTTGGGTGGCGCTGCGATCGGTTGCAGGCAAGGTCTTCGTTGATGTCGATGTCTCTAGCCAGGTCTCCATTATGTGGAGTTTCAACATAGAAATATTTTTTCCTACCACTTTTTTGCGGTTTTGCTACAATTGCACAATATGTTTGATATGGAGTTCTCCAGCGATGTCTACGGCAAGTTCTCCATCGAGTTTCCCGTAGATGTCTTAGACGATGTCCAGTTTTGCTACAATAATATTATTTTTTTGCTAAGTGCTTTTCGGCGAAATCTCTGGCGAGTCTTCGGTGGTGTATCCGGCTAGCTCATCCTTTTTTATCTTATCGCGCACGCGAACCGTTTTTCTATGATTTTGCTGCAATTGTATAATATGTTTGCTACGTTGTCTCCGGCGATGTCTCCGGCTATATTTCCGATGAGTTCTCCGTCGATGTCTCCGACGATTTTCATTTTTGCTACATTAGCACATTTTTTTGCTACGTGGTCTCCGGCGAGGTCTCCGGCGAGCCCAGCCTTTTTATTTTCTTTTCTGAACAAACCGTTTTTTTGCTTCAGTCATTTGCTGCCGGGGGTGATTTTTTTGCTGCCGGAGGTGTTTTTTTGTTACATGCAAATCTAACCATCAAAATGGTAGATCCGACGGCTGGGACCCGGGGGCTGGGGAATCAGATCCCCTTGGGGACGCCCAGCAGTTTCCTCCTCCAATACGCCCAAATATCTCTCACCAATGCAAAATCACATTAGTCTGCACGTATCAGAACCAAAACTTCTTTCTTCACCCTGCCACAAATATCGCCCGTCCCCATGGCATATAATTAGGTTCCACCTGTCACAGAGCTTACCTAGACACATCTTCAAACTAAGAACAAGTACAATAAGGTACAATTAGAAGGCTATAAGACTTAAAATAATATAATTTTGCTGAGTCGGATGAGAGAGAAGAGGAGAGAGAAGACATTCATCCTGCCCAAGGAAATTTTCTCCCACCACGCGCGGAAATTGAGGAGGCGCCTCGGTACTCGAGGTTCGGTCATTTCCTAACTGACCGCGCAGAAATAGGGTAGGCCTATCAGATCACGTCTTGTCAATCGAGCCGCCACAGAGGCCACGTCACTGAAGACATCACCAAAAGTATCGGCTCCTAATATAGCATCCGAAAGAGACTATAACATTGAGTCGCTTGACTTGAGTCTACGCACAGTTGCAAGCATCCGTCCCTAGACTCGGGGGGCTACTCCCATCGGGAGCGCTGGACGCGCACCCGATAAAAAATCATTGAAGACAGAAGGATATGGACACTACAAGAAAAGTTGCCATGGCCGACGAAGTTGAAGTCGCGCCGTGGTTGCTGGTGTACCATGGCCGATGATTTTGGGTCTGTCCATTGTGCATGTCAAAACGTTTTTTTTCTCGTTTTTGAGGCCACCTAGCCCGACGAAACCGGCCAAAACGTTGCGTATGGTGGCCCGGGACGTGGTGCATCTCGAATTCTCGGGTTCGCCGGCCGAGTCAACGCAAATCCGCACCGCCGAGGGATGTAGGGCCCGAGATGGCAGCCTCTACGGCATTGTTTTTTTTCTCGATCGCGCCATCTCGTTCAACGCTCTCCGATCGAGCCGTTTACGATGCAGGATCATGGGTCCCGCATGTCATCCTCTATGAACCAAAATTCTTTCTATTCTTGGATTTTTTTGACACCCTGATTTCTGGCTACTTCCTTTTGCTTTTGATCCCTTGCCGCCTTGGAAACGTTGACACCGCTGCTGCTAATTGGGACCCGCATGTCATCCTCTATGAGCAATCAACTTTCTTTTCTTGGAGTTTTTTGTTGGCACCTCAAATTTGGTCACTTGCCTTTTTCTTTCGATCCCCTGCCGCCTCTCAAACGGTGATACCGCTGCTGCTAAATGGGACCCGCATGTCATCCTCTATGTACTATAAAACTTTCTTTTCTTGGATTTTTTTGGCACCTCATATTTGGTCACTTACCTTTTTCTTTCGATCCCCGCCGCCTCTCAAACGGTGAGACCGCTGCTGCTAAATGGGACCCGCATGTCATCCTCTATGTACTATAAAACTTTTCTTTTCTAGGATTTTTTGGAACCTCATATTTGGTCACTTGCCTTTTCTTTCGATCCGTGCGCGTCTCAAACGGTGATACCGCTCTGCTAAATGGGACCCGCATGTCATCCTCTATGTACTATAAAACTTTCTTTTCTAGGATTTTTTTGGAACCTCATATTTGGTCACTTGCCTTTTTCTTTCGATCCCGTGCAGCCTCTCAAACGGTGATACCGCTGCTGCTAAATGGGACCCGCATGTCATCCTCTATGTACTATAAAACTTTCTTTTCTAGGATTTTTTTTGGAACCTCATATTTGGTCACTTGCCTTTTTCTTTCGATCCCGTGCAGCCTCTCAAACGGTGATACCGCCGCTGCTAAATGGGACCCGCATGTCATCCTCTATGTACTATAAAACTTTCTTTTCTAGGATTTTTTTTGGAACCTCATATTTGGTCACTTGCCTTTTTCTTTCGATCCCGTTCAGCCTCTCAAACGGTGATACCGCTGCTGCTAAATGGGACCCGTATGTCATCCTCTATGTACAATCAAGTTTCTTTGCTTGAATTATTTTTGGCTCCTGATATTTGGTCACTTGCATTTTTCTTTCGATCTCATGCCACGTTGAGGACCCCGTGAGGCTCATGGGACCCGCATGTCATCCTCTATGTACAATAAAATTTCTTTTCTTGGATTATTTTTGGCTCCCGATATTTGGTCACTTGCCTTTTTCTTTCGATCCCGTGCGGCCTCTCAAACGGTGATACTCGCTGTCGCTAAATGGGACCCGCATGTCATCCTCTATGTACACTCAAGTTTCTTTTCTTGAATTATTTTTGGCTCCTGATATTTGGTCACTTGCCTTTTTCTTTCGATCTCATGCCACGTTTGAAACGTTGAGGAACCTGCTGGCTCATGGGACCCGCATGTCATCCTCTATGTGCTATAAAGGTTTATTTTCTTGGTTTTTTTTTCACCCTCTGATTTTTGGCTATTTCCTTTTTCTTTTGATCCCCTGCCGCCTTGGAAACGTTGAGTAAGCTGCTGACTCATGGGACCCGCATGTCATCCTCTATGTACAATCAACTTTCTTTTTCTTTTGATCTCAAGCCGCATTTGAAACGTTGAGACCGGCTGCTGCTAATTGGGACCCGCATGTCATCCTCTATGTACAATAAAGTTTTTTTCTTGGATTATCTTTGGCTCCTGATATTTTGCCACTTGCATTTTTCTTTCGATCTCATGCCGCCTTTGAAACGTTGAGTAAGCTGATGGCTCATGGGTCCCGCATGTCATCCTCTACGAATAATAAAAGTTTCCTTTCTTGGAGTTATTTTTGACCCCTAATTTCTGGCTATTTGCCTTTTTCTTTTGATCTCCTGCCCCCTTTGAAACGATGACGACGCAGTTGGCAGTGTCGGTCCCACATGTCATCCTCTCGTGAACAATAAAAGTTTCCTTTGATGGATTTATTTTGAACCCCTAATTAATTTCGGGATATTTCCTTTTTTTCCTTTGATCCCCTGCCGCCTTGGAATCGTTGAGGATGCTGCTGCCTCATGGGTCCCGCATGTCATCCTCTCAGAACGGTAAATGTTTCTTTTCTTGGATTTTGTTTACCAAATGATTTTTGGCTAATTTTTTGTTTCGATCTCCTGCCGCCTTTAAAACGTTGAGGACACTGCTGGCTCACGGGTCCCACATGTCAGCCTCTATGAACAATAAACGCTGAGGATGCTACTGCCTCATGGGTCCCGCATGTCATCCTCTTAGAACGAAAATGTTTCTTTTCTTGGATTTTGTACCAACATATTTTTGGTTTATTTTTTCTTTCCATCCCCTGCCGCCTTTAAAACGTTGATGACGCTGCTGGCTCATGGGTCCCCGATGTCAGCCTCCCCGTACAAGAAACATATGATATCTTGATTATTTTGCAGACAATAAACAGTACTAAATGGGTCGGCCCGATAGCAGGAAAGTGGGACCCACATGCTTTTGTGGCCCAGTAACTTCTGGGGCCCACTTGCTTTAGGTGGACCCCTTGGTAAATGGGCGGCCGATAACATGAAGTGGGACCCACATGCTTTTGTGGGCCGGCCCTTTTGCCTGTTGACCGGTCAAATGAGTGCATTTAGCCGGCCCCATGCAGCGGCCCATTAATCTTTTGACCGATCAACCTTAGAGGTTAGGCCCGGCCCACGTAACTAATGGACCAGCCCAGCTATATAGTTGACCGGTCAAACTAAGTCAGCTGGCCCGGCCCGCAAACTTAATGGGCCGGCCCGCTTAAGACGTGGCAGACCTCGTGTGGGCCTACCATCTACCACGGGGTTTCAGCGGTTAACGCCGTTAACTGCCAGTTAACGGCGTCTGCCACGTGGCAGCTTGCATGACGTCGGCGGTCAACGGGCTCCCGGAAACACTTCGCAACGGTCCGATTTTCCGTGGCGGAAGGGCACCCAAGCGCGACGGACCGAAAAATACGTGGTAGGACTTTGCCTGACGCAGTTTCGACAACAGAACCCATATCGTCGGGTTAGGCCCATAGGCGACGAAAAACACCCCTTAGCGGACGATTTTGAGACGTTGCCTATCAGAACTTTTCTTGTAGTGGGACTCGAAGATTTCAGGAGATCCATGATCATGCCCGGGGACTTGATTCTGAGTAGGTTAACGTTGTTTTGCCATCGGCAGTTAACCATCATCGATTTATCGAGTAAAACTGGGCACGTTACCTTACGTACTATCATCTGGCATGACTTTACTCGAAGTTCTGAAGGACCCGATATAAAAGAATATCAAATGATTACAACAACTTACGAGAAACATCGGCAAAAAAACATTCGAGTAGTACAACTTGGGTCTACACACGATTGCTAGCATCCGTGCCTAGACTCGGGGGCTACTCCCATCGGGAGCGCTGGACGCGCACCCGATATAAATGTGCTCTTGGATTCAAAATGATGAGAAGAGATCCAGACTTTCTGGCAATTATGGACATTCGACAGAAGATGATTTTAGTCCCTGCCCGAAGCTTTACTTCGGCCAGTCACTCGGGGGCTACTGTTGTGGGCATTACCCTTCGGGTAACCAATATTATGTTACCTCCTATGGCCCAACCTGGGGCCCATGAAGATCATCTACTGACCAAGATGGGCCGATACGTCGGTTCCAAAGAAGGATTCTTGATGAGCAAAGCAAGAAGACGATAGATAAGGAAAGTTTAGACATAGAACTCTTTGTAACCTAGTCGAACCCGGATAGAACTCTCGAGACCCGACCTGTAATATAAGGGCCAGAAGAGGGTCTGCCGAGGGACACACAATCACAACAACTAGATTCATCGCAAGTCTAGAGCTAGGTCATTAGAAATCTTAGCCTCTCGACGAGATCTTAGTTATATCCTTCGGCTACCCCATTGTAACCCGATATATTCGATAATCAAGATTAGACAAGTAGAAAGTAAGGGTTTTACCTCATCGAGGGTCCCGAACCTGGGTAAATCTCTCTCCCTGTTTGTTTGGTATCTGATGTCTCGTGTCAGCCTGCAGGATTCCGTCAACCCTAAGCCCCTAAAGGTGGGCATTGCCGAGGAGCACCCTCGTCAATTGGGGTCACGAAGCTGCACCCGGACGGCTATGTCCCTTGCCTCCCCTATATATGGGCCCTTCCGGGAAGGTTTCCAGGAAGAGCCAGCTCTGCAAATGCAATGAGAATGAAAATAGTTAACGATACTTGCATTTGTGAGATCCAATGGAAATGACAAGCTCAAGATCATCACGACTATGACACATCATGGCCATGACAAGCTCAAGGCCCATTATGGTCATGACAATGTCAAGTCATTATGGCCATGAAAATATCAAGTCCATCATGGAGCTTGAGCTTGTCAAGCTCCATGATGGAATTGACATTGTCATGTCCATCATGCGAATGTGAAGCTCAAGATGACCCTACTCATCGTTGACATGATTATGCCAAACATGCAACGCTTATGACTAACATGCAACACACATTGTCATCAATCCTATCTACTTTTACATCAATCAGTTCTACATTCACATCAATCGGATCTACAATGTCATCAAACCGATCTACATTCACATCAATCAGACAAGGAAGGGAGAAATCTTACGATAGGGTGGAGAGCAAGCAGGCCTGACGGAGGAGGAGGCCGCACACCGGCGCCGACATGTGGTCGAGGAGGTCGCACCCCAAATCCAGGTGGAGGCGGAGCCGGAGCAGCGGTCGGACGGTAAGGCGCCGGAGACACGGTCGAAAAGCCGGGCGCGGACGGAGTTCAAGGCTGCCGACGAGCACGCGATCGGCCGAACAGAAGCGGCGCGAAGCCTGCCATTCGGAGCAGCCGGACGCGGCTGGCCCCATGGCATCGGCGCGTGCATCGGGGTGGACGTGAACCCCGGCGGGGGCTCCATGTCCCTGCTGGAGCCTGGTGCACTTGCCGCCATTTCCACCGCCCTCGCCTACGGTAACCCTAGGCAAGGGTGAAAAACCCCTGCCGAGGGATCCGCCGAAGGAATCCCGGCTGCCTGAAGAGCGGCGATGCGCCTTCCCATGCCGGCGGGATTGGTTGCGACCGGCGACGGCCGATTCAACATTGGTGCTCAACCGGCATTGATCTGCGCCGCCGAATTGCGGCTGATAGCCTCGTACTCCCGAACGATGGGCGGGAGGGCTTTGTTTGACCTCGTCACCGTCGGGCGGACGACGGGATCCGTCGGCGTTTGGCGGAAGGAGGCGAGGAGGCCATGGGCGGCGGTTGATGCGGCAACGCCTAGTGTGTTAGTGAGGGAGTTGAATGGAGAGAGACAAAGGGAATCAGTGATTGGAAGTAGGGAGCGAGGACCAAGACAACACGGCGTCTCCCGCGCTTCTTCATGCGTGCAACTGTTACACGAGGGCGTGCAAAATCGCACAATAAGGGGACATGCCTGCTGAAAATTGTCGATTCGGGCGTTCCTCCAGGCTTATCCTAAGGGTGCTTTGAGAACCGGTTGCCCCACAACGCGGTCCAGGCAACCAAACGGACCGAAATCTTCTAGACCGATGCGAGCCAAGGGTGTCCAGCCTAACAAATGCGCACTAGATAGCTTAAAATCAGCCAAAAACCGTTACAAATACACCAATATCGTCATGGAACACGAAGCACATGACCAATTTTGGCGCTACCGGCCGGCCGACCTTCGTGGTATGGAACTTCTTTTTTGCTGATAGATATTGCTTCTCGGACAAGGCGTTATTTTGCATATGCTTCTTGTTTTTAAATTCTTTTTAAATGTAAAAAATCAATAAAATATGTCACACGTACATCTCAATATTCTTTGTGCTCGCAAAGTTGTCGCCGAAATCCGATATTTTTTGTCATGTGTGTGTAAAAAGACAAAACTTCATGCTAAAAAAGCTCTTCAAAAGACATTTCTTTATTTATTTCACAAATAACACAAAAAAGTTGGCATTCCACGAATTGGCTTGCACACATAGAATGTCGAGATGCACACCGTGGAATTTTTGTTCAGAATTTTTTAACATTCCAAAATTCATTTTCGGCAGCAGAAGCATATGCACCAAAGAATGAAAAGTGAATATATTCGCAGCTTATTCTCCACGTACATACATGTGCATCTCATACGTATAAGCATTGTTATGTGCAGTTCATCGGAAGATTACCTGATAAAGCAATGGCGCAGAGCGCGTGCATGTATATGTAGACAAACATTAGCTGAACGCTAAACTGGTGCAAGGTCCTGAGACAGGGAGACGTGGTTGTATTCGAGAGCATGGTACTTCTTCCGTTTATAATTATTTTTTCTTCTATGTTTACATAAAGTTAAATTTTGTAAAGTTCAATGAAGTATTTAGAAAAAATATAATTACCTATAATGTAAAATGTATACTATTAGAATTATCACAAAGTATATTTTTATATTATGTGTGTTTATATTATGAATGTTAATTTTTTATATTTTTATTTAAAATTTAACAAAAAATAGTTTAACTAAATCTAGAAGACGACCTAAGAAGCATTATGGCTACCCGGAGATTCTCACTTTTGGGCTGGCATTATGACAACTAAGAAGCACTTTTTCCCTTTTATCGTTCTCCATAAGGAATGAGACGGAGATTAGGTTCTGGGAAGATAGATGGTTGGGAACAACTACTCTACGGAGATTAGGCTCTGTACAATAAGGGAGACACTTTGCAGAAGGTTATGGAAACTTCTCCTCCCTCTATGACGTTCAGGCGTGATCTAATTGGTCCCCGTTTGACTAGTTGGATTGAATTGCTATAGAGGTTAGCTTCAATACAATTCTTTGAGGGGACTGATGAATTCCGATGGAGCCTCACCAAGAGTGGGGTTTTCTCGGTCAATTCATTGTACAGGACGCTTACCACACCTAGTCAACCGGTTATCAATAATAAATACATTTGGAAGACGAAGATACCACTGAAAACAAAAAAAATTGCATGGTACCTTCGTCGCGGTGTGATTTTAACCAAATACAACCTTGTTAAACGCAACTGGCACGATTGTAAGAAATGTGTTTTCTGCCATCAAGATGAGACAATAAAACAACTTTTTTTTCAACCGTAGGTTTGCTAGATCTATATGGTCAATCATTTGGGTTCTACCTTATATCCACCTCGTAGCGTTGCAAATATATTTGGCAATTGGCTAAATGGGGTAGATACTAGGTATAAAAGGCTTATCAAAGTGGGCGCGATTGCAGTAGTATGGACGCTATGACTATGTACAAATGACAAGGTTTTCAATGACAAGAATTCTTCTCTCATGCAGATCATTTACCGATGTACGGCTTTCTCCGTTCATGGTCACCACTTCAGCGCTTGGAGGACCGAGACATCTTTATGGAGGTATCTACACGGTTGGAGAACACGGCCAGTGAGTTTATTTCCCAACATGGGTGGCTGCATATTAGGAGGATTAAAGCCAACGTAGCATAGTCTAATTTGGCTCTTTCGATCGATCTTTTATAGTATTTTCTTCAGACTTGATACTTAAATGGCTAAATACTAGCTCGGTGTATTAACTTTCTTCTACTAACAACATTCAATCATTGCCATAATCAAAGGGACATGCTCCGTCTGGGATAGCTTCATGTTGGTTTCACAGTCGTGCATGCATAGCACGAGATCGACACATCAGAAGAACCCCCACTACTTAAGGGCTTTGAAATGTCATTATAAGAACTAACTATATTAGGTACTACCTCCATACCAGTTTACATGGTATTATTACACATTTTAACACAGAATTTTGACTATAAATTTGATCAACAAAATATGAGATTTATGACATACAAATTATACCATTGGATTCTCAAAAAAATTTCTAAAGTATAATTTTGTATATAATATATTTTGTTGACTAAATTGTTAATCAAAGTTTTTTTCTCGAAAAGTGTAATACCTTTATAAACCGGTATGGAGGAATACACCGACAGATACGGCGTACTACTCTGTCTAGATCGATTTACCAGGTACACACGTAGTTCAAGAAAGTATTTTAACCATTATTTAGACAATAAAATATAAACAAATATGTCACAAAATTATATTATTGAAAACCTTATTTGAATATGAATCTAATGGTATAGATTTTGTAGACATATAATGTATATTATCTCAATCAAATTAGGTCAAGGTTTGTCTTAAAATAGGTGTGTGCCTATTAAACTAATCTAGAGGTAGTACCTCCGTTTTAATAATTGATGTTATATTTTTTCAGAAGCCAAACCACGTAAACTTTAATCAAGTTTTAAAGTAAATTATTAATATGTACATAGATGCATTATGAAATATACTTCCATATGATATGAATATAATAGCATAGTGGTTAATGGAGGTGGCGTTTTGGCTCATAGGAGCAAATGCTCCCATTATACAAAATAATTAAAAAAAATTTAAAAATGTCAAAAAATTCTGATATAATTTTTTTTGGTGTATAGCGTGACATTCTATGTTAGTGCACACGTTTTCACGGAGAAATTATATTTTATGTGGCGTGTACAAAAAAAATAAAAAAAATGTCATGTACGTAGTCGTGTTATAGCATAAAAATTTGTCTTTTTACAGGAGCCACACATTTTTTTAGTTTTTTTTTGCAAACTTGTGTACGAACATAAAATATGTAGATGTACATGAAAAAATTTATTTTATAAATTTTTAACAGTTCGAAATGTAGATTCACATAATGGGAGCACATGCTCCTATGAGCCAAAGTGAATATCCCAGTGGTTAATTTGTTTTTGAAATCACTCAAAGTTTACTTAGCCAGACTTTTCAAGAAATCTTTCCTCGTTGAAACTCGTTGAACAGAGGAATTAACCTTTGCAAGTTACTGTATTGCGACCTAAAAAGTGGCAGATTTGTTCACTTAGATTATTAGTAATACTAAACAATGGTGAGAGGCGCACGGGGCATAAATTTGCCCTTTCTGTGACAAACAACAAGACACCATAGAGAGTTGTTTCGTTTCCACCTACCTCATGGATATGTTAAAAGATATTCGTTCCATAGTTCACCTACTTATTAGTAGTAATGTAAATCCATGAAGAGGATAAAATAAATTAACTAATTATCTCTTTTTCGAAATGGGGGAAATATCGCCTCAGCTTCTGCATCCAAGGGGGATAAGGGGGTGACAATTAGATTATTCACAACACCTTACAAGAGCAATGCAAAGATCAAACTCAAAGCCACTTTGCTAAACCTACAGAGGGATAAGGGGGTGACAATTCACCAACTCACATCAACCAAAAACCAAATGCATTCCCAGGCCGCCCAATAGCAGATGAGAAGCACATCCAGTCAAGCAGACTCTCAGCATACACCAACGCACACGCCATAGAAGTTGCTACCGCCGTCTTCCTCGACTCCATCTTCAAGAGAGATCATTGCATTGACCATGCCAGGCCTGCCATTGATGCCGCCACGGCGCCAGACGACTCCACCATCATGCGCGATTCCATCACACTATATCCGTCCCGAGACACCACTGCACCATGCCGCGCAACTCGACGACACCGACACAGCAAAAGCACACCGCTCCACCTCAGCACCACCGCCATCCGTTGTCTGCTCCAAAAACTATGCCCCCATCAGGGAGAACGGCGTTGCGCGCCGCCATCGTCCGATCCGGGAGACCCGGGTCTAGGTTTTCCCCTGGAGCAGCCCAGGCGAAGAACGCAAACTGCAGAGACAATTCCTTCAACAAGGTAACGGCGAAAAACGCCGCCATCATCTGCCATGACCGAAGTCCGGGCCGGCTTTCACCGGCAGCTGCGCCTCGCCATCGGGAGCTAGGCGATGGATCGTGAGATCCGCCACGACTAGCCACACGACTAGCCGATCTCCTCCGGCAAGAGAGAAGACCACCACCACGGTGCCACAGACAGCGGCAGCAGACGCCCGCCACCTGCCACCAGGTCGACACCGTCCCCGCCATCCAGGGCCGCCCCCCTTGGTGCCTTGGTCCCAGACCTTGAGGAGGAGTAGTACGAGATCCGTCCCCATCACCGCCTGCCCGGCGATGCCGAGGCGAGGAAGGAATGAGAGGACCGCGCCGCCAGGTCGGGGCTGTGCCGCCACCCCCATCCCTGCCCGCCTGACGAGGCCGGGGCGAGGAAGTGAGGAGAAAACACGCCACCAGACCAGGGCGACGCCGCCGCCGCCATCACCGCCGGCCCGGCGATAGGACTGCACCGCCATCATCCTCCAAGTGCTGGGGCCATCCCCCTAGTGCGGAGGCGATCCTCCATCCGCCGCACCAGGGGACCTCGCGAGGAACCCTGCCGCCCCCGTCTCCGACCGCGCCAGGCTTCGCCGGCGGCGGTCTAAGGGGACGACGAGGAGGGTACGGGGAGGGGAAGTCGGCGATGGCTAGGGTTTCCGCCCGAGTCGCCCTGGTGGGGGACGACCCGAGCGGTAATACAGCGGGAACGTATGTCAGCATCCCCTATAGAGTCTGGCCAGCAATGTTGCCAGTTAAATTATCCCTTAATTAGGCTTTTCTCATTTGTAGAAATCTATTCCACTGCAACCACAATTTCAGTTTGGCTTATCAGACGTTTGACATATTTGGGTTTAAGGCATCTTTATACTTATAGGCTTATCAGACGTTTGCTATATTTGGGTTTAAGGCATGTTTCTATGGTGGTCAAATCCTACCCTACCTATATTTTATGCATGACTAATTTTTAGTCTTTGGTTGGATAGTTACCAATCTCTTTCCATGTCATTGTCTCTTTGGCACTTTAGGTTATTTTAATTGCCAATGCTTGGCAATTCATGGGCAAAAGAAAGCTAAACCAATATTTTGGCTAGTCAAACATTTAGTAGAGCAAAATTGGGCTACTAGCCTACTACCAAGCACACACATAGATTGAAAAGGACACCTTTATTTTACATGTGCAATTACTTGGATAGTGTATATCAATTCTTTTGCGGCATAGTATTATGCACGAAGCTCACACACATTTTACTAGGTTCATCATTTCTTACCTTCAGGGTGTGTAGGTGCTACATTTGGTTCATCCAAACTAAGCTAGCGTGATACTTAAAAGCGCCCCCAACCAATTTATCGAGAAATACAAAATTTGATTGTTCTTGCCTCAGAAGCACAACATTTTTTTAACTAAAGGGGAAAAATTGTTTCTCCTTCCTCACCCGTATCTGCATGCACACAACTAAACAACCAATTTCTAATTAGAGAGTGGAGAGGTGAATACGAGAATACATATTTTAGTTTATTAATTTACTTTAGGGAATATTGGTGGATCAAAAGATTATCGAAGATGCACTAGGTGAACATCCTATCCAGCAAGATAGTACTAGCAAACAAGATACACAAGCAAACTAGCTAGAAGTAATCTAAGCACAATTAGGGGGGGGGGGTATGAAAATAAGAAATACTAGCACAAATACCCGTGCGTTGTTACGGGTAGACGAAATGTTGTATTCATAATTTTAGTACTGTATCATAATTATATTTTGTTTTTTTTAGTTTCTAGCTGTCTAAATAAATTTCTTGCTTCTAGGCGTGGATATTGTGATGGCGTGCCATGAGGTTGTCTTTTAACTGAAAATAATAAGTATTGTATGCCATACATCTTTTTTCATATCATCCAATCGGTCTTAATAGGTTTACCTTTTTGTTTATAGCAAATTTGAAAACGGTTCATGGAAAAATAAAAGAAGGCCCTCAACACCTGCGGCCCACGTAGGCCTCCAGCGGACAAACCATCCCGATCGGGAATCCCCAGCGCCAGACGCGCTGCCTCATTGCATGGCGAGCGCACCTCGAGCAATCTGCGAAACCACGTGCAGTCTCTCGTTCCCCTCATCCTCTCCCTCTCACCTAAATGGATGTCGACGTACAAAGCTCTCCTTCAAGGCCATGCCCACCAGCGTCTGATCAATCTACCCTCTTTTCCTGAATTCATCTGATCGTGTCATTTCCTCCTTTAATCCGCTACCGCATGCCCACCAGCAGGCATTTCTTCTTTTAAGTCGTTCCCATATTCGGGACTCGTTATATATTCCAAGTCGGCTCGTATTATCCCGAAAAACTTAGGCATATGAACTGGTACAAGTCGGTATATGGCACCGAGGTGGGACTATTTCAACTCTAAACATCCGTGCGTCCTCTCTATTTCCTAATATATACGTACGGGTAAATATAAACAAAGCCTCAATCTATTTGTGGCATGTCCAGTCTAACGGCCCATAACAGAAGGCCTACAACTGAAGGGCCGACAGACGCTGGAGAAAAGAAAAATCCGTTACCCAGCGAGCGAACAAAGCGATCAGTCGAGGAAGAACAAAACGTTTTCACATAGGACAACCACGGACAAACCATTTTTCATTTAACCGGTGGCAGTCACGGTAATTTACATTGAAAATTAAAGGTAAATCTAAAACGGACGAAAATCTAGGGGAGAAACCTTACTTTCTTTATTAGTAGGTAAGTCCATGCCGTTGGGAGCATTATAATCTTTGTAGGGGTGGACACTTGGCTAGCAAAGCCCACAACAAATCCTGGGATTTATTATTCTTCTCTATGAGCAAAGCCCATAACCATACCAAGTATGAGATCTTCAAGTAGTGGTAGTTCTGGTCGGAGAGAAGAAACCACGAGACCAGCGCGGGCGCGACCAGGTTAGGAGGCCAGGCAGAAGGATAGCGGAGCTCCTGGGTCGCTCCCCGCGGGCGACCTGGGTGCTAACCCCATCCGCCAGGAGAGGCTCCGCCTCCAACCCCATCCCCCGCCGCCGCCGGCAGGCATCGCCGGGCAAAGCTCGTGCGGCGTGGGCGGCGGCGGGATCTCCCTTCCCGGCTCCATAGGCGGGCTGCGCGGGGCAGCTTCGCCGACCGGCGGCGCGGGCCGACGCCTGGCTTCGGCGCAGGGCGGCGCGGGGCTCCCGCTGCTGCTTCTTGGCCGGCCACGCTCAAGCGAGCGATGGCGCAGTTGTGGCTGGCCGCGCTCAAGCGAGCGTCGGGGCGGTTCCTCGTGCTCAAACGAGCGGATGGCCTCTGAGCGGACGCCGAGGGTCACGACCTCGGGTTGCGGCGGTCGCGACCGGCGATTGTTGAGGGCGCCGGCCTGGCTCGGTTCTGCGCAAGCGCGCTGGCGGCCTGAGACTCTGAGAGGTCCGTGGTGCGGAGGAGGCAGGGGGTCGCTGCGGGCAGGGCCGATCTGGGCTTCTACGGGCCCATGGCGCGGTTCCTCGACGGCGTGGCGGCTGGTGACCGAATCCTCGACGGCTCCCGTCCTGATCTAGTGCTCCGGCAGCTGTTGGCTGCGGAGTGAGATGCTGCTTCTGGCTGCTGCGTCGGGTGTGGGCGTCGGGTGGTCGGCGGCAAGATCCCATGCTCTGTTGGTTGCGTTCCTTCTACCCGAGCTTCAAGCGGGGCTCGATGGCGGAGATGGCATGCCAGGCGAAAGCTTTGCATCTATTTTGGGTAGGTGCCGATGACGGCGGTACCCGTGGGTACCGTTCTCCTTCTTGAAGGCGTCTTCGAGAGCTACATCTCTTGTCGTCGCGGGTGTCGGTGGCCTCCGGTGAAAACCTAAGCTCCCGTGGAGCGGGCGACGGCGACATCTATGTCGCTACCTTCTTGAAGGCGCCGTCTTTGGAGGCCTCGACACTTGTGGTGTGGCAGGTTTGCGTCAACTAGGCATGGTTGCCTTGCAGCCGAAGTTCGTGGACGCCGGGGCAGCGGCTCCGGACGGTGGATGGTGCGTCGAGGTGGCGGCCTCGAATGGCCTTGCAGCCTACGAGCATATGGGGTGTGGTTGTGATCTAGCAAGGCAAGGGTGGCGTGCTTGTGCTACGTGGGTAGCGAGTCCGTCGGCCCGGTCGACGCGATCGGAGGTCGGTCCGGTCGGCACGTCGGGGCGGCGGCCCCGGACCTTTTGGCGCGATGTTCGTGGTCCGCGGATGGTCGTCTTGTGTAGTTTGGGCTACGAGGCATCTACTCCGTGCGGCGTTGCGGCTCATGACTGAGCAGGGGAAGCTGGAGCGGCGGCTCCAGGCACAGATGTGTTTGTTTTGTGCAATAGTGGCTTTGTGTCGTGTGGGCGACGAGGCTATGTTATTTGTGCGGTTTTTTGGCCCTTTTTTCCTCAAAAACAGGGTCGATCTGTACGGTTTTTGGACCCGGTTTTTCTTATAAACTGGGTCAATCGGTCGTCTTGACCTTTTCCTCTATTGCGATGAATATAGCAGTTCTCCTGTTGTTATTCAAAAAAAAAAAGTAGTGGTAGTTCTTGATGCAATCTTTAGACCTTTATGCTTGAGCAAATACACAAATTCAAATCTCACAAGGCAACTTTAACCGTCTGGAGTTTTGACAAACCCCAAGAATAACAAACACAAAGTAAGATCCTAGGGGAAAATCACCTTTTCCTCGGTGGAATCACGGATCTAGGTCATTGCATTCTTGTACGTCACTTGGATGCATCTCCGAGTGTAGAAATCAGGAGCTTTCAAGCTTTTTCGAGCTCAACAGTTTGACAAAAGCGTGCTCAAGAATTTAGGATAGAAGACCACGATATGGATGCTGAAGTTCTCTTAGACTTTTTTCCTGGAGATCACGAGATCATACAATACTAATACAGAATGGATCATCTGGCGAGAGTAAATTAATCTAACCTTTATGGATATGGAGACTACCACTAGAAGCTGTTAAGTGTTCAATTCCCTTTGTACCGTACCTCCTGTAGATGGCTTATTTCCCGAGGCTTTATTGTGAGCGATAGCACCATACTGAAAGGTGTACCAGTGCACAAAACCTTGCAACATCTGAAAAGTCTTCTAAAAATTCAAAAGAATTAACAAATCCATATAAATTTGTGTATTATCTCTAAGCCATAAATTGAATTTTATATTTGTTTCGTGACAACATTGAGACGCGCGTTTTTTTTTGGCCGAGTGCACCTTAAGGGTGCGGGTTGGCATGTTTGCTTTTTTATATAGTGACTATGTGACATGTTGCTGATGTGGAAGGCCTACACGCGGAGAGAAATAAGCTAGTGAGGATGTTCCCCTTGTTGTTGACATTACCACTATAAACATATTTTAATTCACTTCGTCACTTAAATTTTGAAGAATCATTCTAACCACTACGGGAAAATAAGTCTTTGCCGTGCAACTATTTGCACGGCAAAGAGCTCTATATGCACGGCAAAGGCTTTGCCGTGCGACGTCGCACGACAAAGATCACACGGCAATGCCATTAACGGCAAAGACTTCTTTGTCGTGCGACCTGCCAACGTTGCATGGCAAAGGCTTTGCCGTGCGACGCCGCACGGTAAATGTCGCTTCTTTGCCGTGTGTCAAACATGTTTTATCTAAAAAAAGGCCCCAAACTAGCTGGTCTGGGAATCGAACCTAGGACACAGAGTAGGGAAAGTGTGCAACCTTGCCACTAGGCTAAGTGTTCATTTGTTGATAACTATACCACGTCACGCCTTTTGAGATGAGAAAAATCCAGCTTTTACATCTTTCCCTTGCGTTTACACTAGGCAAAGACTTTTTTACCGTGCGTTTGTTAAAAACACTAGGCAAAGACTGCTTTGCCGTGCAATCCAGCTGCGCGCAAGGCAAAGGGCGAGGCACGGCAATGCCCAACGCCTTTGCCGTGCACCGAATCTTTGTCGTGCGGTGTGTTGGGCCATTGCCGTGCACCTTTCTTTGTCGTGCGGCCTCTTCTGTCGTTGCCGTGAATCGTATCTTTGCCATGCGCTCGTGTCTATCTTTGCCGTGGCCAAGATCTTTGCCGTGCGGCAAGATATTTGTTTCGTGACAACATTGAGACGCGCGTTTTGTTGGCCGAGTGCACCTTAAGGGTGCAGGTTGGCATGTTTGCCTTTTTATATAGTGACTATGTGACATGTTGCTGATGTGGAGTGGAAGGCCTACACGCGGAGAGAAATAAGCTAGCGAGGATGATCCCCTTGTTGTTGACATTAGCACTATAAACATATTTTAATTCACTTCGTCACTTAAATTTTGAAGAATCATTCTAACGGGTACCAATATCATAATGCATTATTTTCATACCAATTGCCCTTATAAGTAGTCGAAAATTCATGTAAACATGAAGATGCACAAACCAATATAATGCTGCATGAATGAGATTTTTGTGGTATAGTGTGGTTCCTCTAATATTCTCTTGAGAACTGATATACACAACAAGCTCTAAAATTACCAATAAAGAACATTCGATCGGCATAGGAATTGCACTAGTAATACACATATGTCCAGCGCAATCATTCTTTGTTCTGGAACCTGGTCGTTTTAATCTGAGGCAGAAAAGAGGTGTCGGGCACGGGGAAACCTATAAAAGGAAGCAAAGGGAACATCTGGTAGGGTTTTCCATGGGGCCTATGCTGATAGTAGGAATCTACACAAAGGATGAACAACACCAGCTAGCTAGCCAGCGACAAATGATGATTTGCGAGGAGCAAATCAACATCATCATTGCGTAAAGGGCACGAGGAGATTAAGTATTCTGACCCGCATGCATGCTTAGCTTAAACTAGATCGATAGTACGATTTCTAAATGGCTTAGTTTCTAGTTAGAGCAACAAGTAAGGCACATTCTTGATTGCACTTTGGGAGATCGACCGATCTATCTGTTTTCTTGCCGTAGGGCCCTCTACATGGCATGCTTTCATCAGCGATCAGGTCGCACACGCATCTTTTGTTGTGATCAGAACGAGTGAGGCCGTAGGGCCAGCAGCAGCAAGCTAGCACAAATTTGAAGCTCTGTGCAGCTTTCTTTTGGCTTGCTGAAATGCAATCGATCTGGTTTTGGCATGGCCAGATCTTTAAGGCCCTAGATCACCGGCCCTCTCAACAGGACGTCTGTACGTCGGGCATGATCTAAAGCTAGCGGACGAATCTAAGACGTGGTTGCATTGCAGGCAGGTCGTGGGCCTGGTTTTAGTACGTAAGAGCTCTATTATGGCTAAGCTGTAGTAGCACAATGATGAGCCACTTGGCAAACTATAGCTGTGGCGTTTTTCCTGTAAAGGGCAAGTGGCCTTAAACCCCACACCCGTCCTTTGAACTGAACTCTGCGAATCTTGAGACATAAATCACTGTCCAAGGTATTCAACACATCTCCTGTGTTATAAGAGCATCTCCACTCGTTGGCGCTCCCCACGCTTAAATCCGGCGAAATTTTCGTCCGGATTAGAGGAAGATTTGGCCTGGGGAGCGCCGAAGTTCCAGCCGTTCCCCCGGCAGGAAACCCCCAACCTCGACCATTTGACATATTTCAAACAAATTCAACATAAAATTTAACAAGTTCGGCGAGCAAGAGTACGAAAATTGCTGAAACAAATTCGGCGATAATCAGTACAATGTTTAACAAGTGCTGAAACAAATGAAGCACACAATTTCACAATTTTTCAAACAAATTATGAAAGACTAGTTGGCGTCGGCGTTGGCGTTGCCTCGGAGCGTCCATATGTGCTCCACCGAGATCATCTTGCGACTGCTGATGCATTGTAAAGTCTCGAATCTCCTGGCGCATAGCAATGAAGGCGGCCCATGATGGAGGCACCTGGTGATTAGGCTGTGCAAGAGGACCCTCTCTCTCATATGGTGCTTGTTGCTCAGCCAAAGGAACCGGATGTTTTCGCTCATTTTTAATAATCATATTGTGTAGGCACACACAGCAGTTTATCACCTCCCACATCTGATCTTTGGACCAAGTCATAGCGGGGAACCGGACGACAGCAAATCTCTGCTG
The DNA here is from genome assembly GCF_022539505.1 of Lolium rigidum. Classification (NCBI taxonomy): domain Eukaryota; kingdom Viridiplantae; phylum Streptophyta; class Magnoliopsida; order Poales; family Poaceae; genus Lolium; species Lolium rigidum. The sequence goes on from NC_061510.1 coordinate 78,682,158, forward strand.
GAGGATACCAAATGCACGCTCCACGTCTTTTCGGCAAGCTTCTTGTTTCTTCACAAACTCGCAAAGTTTGGGGGTGCTAGGTTTCGAGATAGTCTTCACAAATGTTGCCCACTTTGGATAGATATCGTCTGCAAGGTAGTATCCTTTGTTGTAGTGCCGACCATTGATCACATAGTTCACCGGGGGAGCATGACCCTCAACAAGCTTGGAAAAGATCGGGGAGCAGTTTATGACGTTGATGTCATTGTTGGATCCAGGCATACCAAAGAAAGAGTGCCAAATCTAGAGATCATGGGTAGCCACTGCTTCAAGTATCACAGTGCAGCCGTTCTTGTGACCCTTGTACATTCCCTGCCACGCAAACGGTCAGTTCTTCCATTTTCAATGCATGCAGTCAATGCTTCCAAGCATCCCTGAAAAACCCCTAGCTTCATTTGTTGCAAGGATCCTCTGAGTGTCTTCGACAGTGGGTGATCTCAAATAAAAGTCCCCGAACACTGCTATGACGGCCTTGCAGAACCGGTAGAAACAATCAAGGGCGGTGGACTCCGCCATCCGAAGATAGTCATCTGCACCATCACCGGGAGCTCCGTACGCCAGCATCCTCATAGCCACTGTGCACTTCTGCAGTGACGAAAATCCAACCAAACCAGTGCAATCCGCCTTACATCTGAAGTAGGGGTCAAAGTCTCAGATGGCATACACAATTTGAAGAAATAGCTTTCTGCTCATCCTGAAACGACGCCGGAAAACACTCTCACCGTGCAATGGATTGTCGGCGAAGTAGTCGGCGTACAACATGCAGTAGCCCTCCATTCGTTGTCTGGGCTTGCACTTCCGGCGACCTGGTACCGACCCACCACGTCGACCAGTTGCCAGTCCGGCGTACATGCTTGACAAGCAACCGAGGATCATCATGTGCTCCTCGTCTTGGGCGGCGGCTGCCATCTATTCTCGCATAAGCTCGACGAACATCTGCTCCTCCTCTTTGTCCGAGTCTCGAGGCAACCCGAGCCGCGAGCGACGAGGAGTAGGCCAAAGTCGGAAAACAGGCCGGCAGAGGAGCAGCCAGATAGGCCTTCGTCGAAAGACGGCGGAATATAGGCAGGTGGAGAAGGAGGAACGGCGGAATCTGGGAAACAAGCCGGCGGGGTGGTGCCGGCGGCGAGAGAGATACGAGGGGTGGGGGAGATTTTGAGCGAGGTGGCGGTGGGGTTCGTGTGTCGAGTCGCCGACAGATCGGGCCCTTCCCTGCTTTTCACTCGTCCGGAGTCGCCGAGCGCGCCCCGGGGGACCGGGGATGGCGTGGGCTCGCCGGATGGATGAAGGGCCAAATCCGGACGAAAACGAGAAACCGGGGACACGACTGAACCGAATTTCGCCGTCCGGATGAGAAAAACATCGCTCGGGGGCCTCGTCGGGGAGACGAGTGGAGATACTCTAACCAAGTAGCTACAGTACCATGTACTCTGTCTTAGGCCGCTTTCAAAACAAGAAAGACCGTACTGTCGGCGAGAGATGTGCATTCATGTTTGAACCAATGAAGCGTACGTATGATGAAGCGTAAGGTACAAGTGCATGTATATATAAGTACGTGGACACGTATCTGCTTAATGCCACAATGGAAACAGAGAAGTTTTCTTCGTTTTGAGGTGCCCCGAAGTCCTAAAACTGTCTACTCCCTCGTATCCATAATAAGCGTCTTGGTTTTAGTTTAAACTAGCACAGTAGCCCTCGCAAATGCGAGGGCGTCGTCCGTGTTGTGTTGCAAGTGCTCGAGAAATGAAAATTCAGTTTTCAAAGGTACTCATATTACATGATTGCAATTAATTATGTTTCATACCAAATACACATAAGTAAAATATTACTTGTCCTGTCAGTAAAAAGTTATCTCGTCCTCGATGCATTTACACTTACAAAGACCTATGTGTTGAGTTCTGTTAAGGTACGGCTATGCAGATTTTTGTGTTGCGAAATATTTAAGTGAGATGATAAAATCTATACATGTGTTTTGATTAGGTACCATAATGATGTTGTAATTCACTTACATAAAATTATGATGATATACTGGTTGTGATTCAGTTAGTTAAAATTATGATGAATGGTAGGACCCGGTTGATCTATTAGATTATGCTTCTCTTTTCATGGGAAATATTATCATTAATTTGTTTCAAAACAACCATAATCTTAGTCTAAGAAAATATCTCTCATGAATTTTCCTCATTAACATTTGAATTTATAAAGATTTGTTTGTTGTATTAGTATGACACTACAAAACTTATTCTCCCATAAAAATAAGACATTTTCACTCGAGCGGATCACTTTGATTGTCAAGACATTATTATTAATTTTACATTTTGCATTGTACTTTAGAGATATAGTTGTATTTTGAATTATAGAGTCTAGTGTTGACTACAAATTGGCTCGTAGGAAAAACATCTGCAGTTTCTAGTAATCGAGATGAAAGATGAAACAACTTCTATGAAATAGGCTATGAGTGTGTTTCTCAAAAGGAACAGAAGGATGCAAGGAGAATAATGTCTGCAAATCATCTAAAATATGTACCAGATGATTAATGGCATATGCACCTGCACATCATGCATTCTATACTCCCTAGTTGCAGACTACGGCCGGTCTACATGTAGCACGCATGCACATATATAAATCCTATCATAAAAACAAAGCAGGGATCAACCTTGATCGAGGATCTGAAGGAAACTTTCGACAACCTCGACAAGTTCTGCCTCAAGTTGAACCCGACGAAGTGCTCTTTTGGCGTCCCTGCAGGAGAACTTCTAGGGTTTCTGGTGTCAGCAAGAGGAATCGAGGCTAATCCAGAGAAAATTCAAGCCATCGTAACAATGCGGAAGCCAACGAAGCTAAAGGAAATACAACAGCTAACGGGGCGAGTCGCGGCTTTAAGAAAATTCGTTGCCAGACTAGGAGAAAAGGCGTTACCATTTTACGCCTTGATCAAGCAAGGAGAAAAATTCGAGTGGAACGAAGAAGTAGATAGAGCTTTTGAGCACCTCAAGCGCACAATCTCGACACGACCAATACTGGTGGCACCCAAGGAAAAGGAACCTATCCTGTTATATATCGCAACCACGCCTCAAGTGGTTAGCATAGTACTTGTGGTGGAAAGAGAAGAAGAAGGAAAACTCCATGGAGTCTAGCGGCCGGTATACTTCATCAGTGAAGTTTATCGCCGTCTGTCGAGGGTACTCCTCAGCAATGCCCTCCGATTGGGGCTTAGGGTTGATGGAATCCTGTAGGCTGACACGAGACATCGGTGAACAGACAAGCGGGGAGAGCGATTTACCCAGGTTCGGGGCCCTCGATGAGGTAAAACCCTTACGTCCTGCCTGTCTGATCTTGATTACGAGAATATTTGGTTACAATGGGGTGCCGAAGGTTTCGGCTGTGATCTCGCCGAGAGGCCAAGTGCTATGGCGACCTAGCTCTAGACTTTTGGTGGCTAAAGTTGCTAAGATTGATTCCGTCCCTCGGCAGCCCCTCCCCTGGCCTTTATATAGGAGGCCAGGTCTCAAGAGATCTATCCGGGTACAACTAGTTTTACAAAAGGTCTAGCTCTAAACTTTCATTGTCCGGCTTCTCTCTTGCCTTGTTCTTCAGGGGATCTTCTCCTGCACCGTCCTAGTGGCCCACCTTGTCGTCGAGTATCTTCATGGGCCTCTAGTTGGGCCGCACAGGATAGGGAAATATCGGTTACCCGAAGGGTAATGCCCACGTCAGTAGTCCCCGAGTATCTAGCCGAAGATTTTTCGGGTAGAGACTAAAGCATGCCTCCTCCTAATGATCTTATCCTTGGTTGTTGATACGTCTCCAACGTATCGATAATTTCTTATGTTCCATGCTTGATTTATGACAATACCTACATGTTTTATTCACACTTTATATCGTTTTGATGCATTTTTCCGGAACTAACCTATTGACTAGATGCCGAAGTGCCAGATCCTGTTTTCTGCTATTTTTGGTTTCAGAAATCCTAGTAAGGAAATATTCTCGGAATTGGACGAAATCAACGCCCAATATCTTATATTTCAAGGAAGCTTCCAGGGCACCGAACAGGGGCCAGAGGAGAGCCAGGTGATCTATTCCTCCTTTCATAGCCTGATGGTGACGGTGTGCATGCTATGTTAGTACTCGGTATAATTGCGTTGGTCTATCATGCACACTAAGGTTACTTAAATATGAACATCGAATGTTGTGGAGCTTGTTAACTCCGGCATTGAGGTGCTCTTGTAGCCCTACACAATGAATGGTGTTTGTTATCCAACAAGAGAGTGTAGAGTAGTTTCAGTTATGTGATCAATGTTGAGAGTGTCCACTAGTGAAAGTATGATCCCTAGGCCTTGTTTCCGGACATCGAATCTCCGTTTGTTTACTGTTCTATTGCATGTTTACTCGCTGCCATATTTTATTCAGATTGCTATTACCACTCATATTCATCCATATCACTTGTATTTCACTATCTCTTCGCCGAACTAGTGCACCTATACATCTGACAAGTGTATTAGGTGTGTTGGGGACACAAGAGACTTCTTGTATCGTGATTGCAGGGTTGCTTGAGAGGGATATCTTTGACCTCTTCCTCCCTGAGTTCGATAAACCTTGGGTGATTCACTTAAGGGAAACTTGCTGCTGTTCTACAAACCTCTGTTCTTGGAGGCCCAACACTGTCTACAGGAATAGAAGCGTGCGTAGACATCAAGCTATTTTCTGGCGCCGTTGCCTGGGAGGAAAGGTAAAAGGCACTCACACTCCGGTGCCCGGCAACTAAGCTATTTTCTGGCGCCGTTTCTGAGTGCTCGAAGCTATTTCCTTTAGATCCTACAATTGCATCTTTTTGTTTCTTGTTTATCACTAGTTAGGCATAATGGAAAATAACAGTGAACTTTTTAATCTATTTCCTGAGTTAAGACATGGATTGTTTAATGCGAAAATTAAAAAACCTATGGAACCTTATTTGCATGCTAGTAGTAATGATATTAGTATGAACGCTTTGAACACCATTGTTGCTAATACTATGGAAAATTCTAAGCTTGGGGAAGCTGGTTTTGATGAGCATGATATTTTTAGTCCCCCAAGCATGGAGGAGAAAATTTTCTTTGATGATAATTTGCCTCCTATTTATGATGATTATAATGATAGTGGTATTTTGGTGCCGCCTACTATGGAGGATAAATTTTATTATGATTACAATATGCCTCCTACATTTGATGATTATGGTGATGAATTTGCTCCCACTATTATTAATAAAATTGATTATGCTTATTTGGTGAGTAATAATTTTATGCATGTAGCTCATGATAAGAATGTTTCATTTAATAGTTATATCGTTGAGTTTGTTCATGATGCTACTGAAAATCTTTATGAGAGAGTAAAATATGGTTGTAGAAATTTTCATGTTACTAAAACACCTCTCTATATGCTGAAATTTTTGAAGTTACACTTGTTTTATCTTTCTATGCTTGTTGCATTATGCTTCATGAATTTGTTTATTTCAAGATTCCTATTCATAGGAAGTGGGTTAGGCTTAAATTTGTTTCATACTTGCCTTTTGATACTCTCTTTGCTTCAACTCTCGTTCTTATGTGAGCATCATTAAAATTGCTGAGCCCATCTTAATGGCTATAAAGAAAGCACTTCTTGGGAGATAACCCATGTTTTTATTTTACTACAACAATTTTGTTTTATATTTGAGTCTTGGAATTTGTTACTACTGTAGCAACCTTTCCTTATCTTTATTTTATTGCATTGTTGTGCCAAGTGAAGTCCCTAATAGAAGGTTGATACTAGATTTGGATTTTTGCGCAGAAACAGATTTCTTGCTGTCACGAATTTGGGCAGGGTTCTCTGTAGGTAACTCAGAAAAATCTGCCAATTTACGTGAGTGATCCTCAGATATGTACGAAACTTTCATTAGTTTTGAGTTTTCTCATCTGAGCAAGTTTAGTGCCCCAGAAAAATTCGTCTTTATGGACTGTTCTGTTTTGACAGATTCTACATTTTATTTCGCATTGCCTGTTTTGCTATGTTTGATGGATTTCTTTATTCCATTAACTTTCAGTATCTTTGTGCAATGTCCAGAAGTGTTAAGAATGATTATGTCACCTCTGAACATGTAAATTTTTGATTATGCACTAACCCTCTAATGAGTTTGTTTTGAGTTTGGTGTGGAGGAAGTTTTCAAGGGTCAAGAGAGGAGGATGATATATGATTAAGAAGAGTGAAAAGCCTAAGCTTGGGGATGCCCCTGTGGTTCATCCCTGCATATTTCAAGAAGACTCAAGCGTCTAAGCTTGGGGATGCCCAATGCATCCCCTTCTTCATCAATAATTTATCAGGTTTCTTCTATTGAAACTATATTTTTATTCCATCACATCTTATGTGTTTTACTTGGAGCGTCTGTTTGTTTTTATTTTTGTTTTGTTTGAATATATTCATGCTTGTGTGGGAGAGAGACACGCTCCGCTTGTTCATATGAACACTAGTGTTCTTAGCTTTACTTTTAATGTTCATGGCGAAGGTTGGAAACAGAAAATGTTGCATGTGGTAGTGGTATAATGAAATACTTGTATAATCTTGTAGATCATTGAGCTTTGATAACTTGATTCTTTGCAAACGTTTTGAGGTATTTAGATGGTAAGGCTTGCTGGATGAATAAGTTAAAATTAGTAGTGGATTGTTGTCTTTAAGCTTGTGCCGTACTACAAACTCTATTTAAATAGTTGAAGGTGTAGTTGGACTTGATAGCTTTCCATGTCTAAGAGTTCATCGTAATAACTAAGTTGTGCTTGAAGGTCGAGGGAGCTAGTGATACGTCCAAAACGTATCTACTTTCCCGAACACTTTTGCTATTGTTTTGCCTCTAATTTGTGTATTTTGGATGCAACTAACACGGACTAACGCTGTTTTCAGCAGAACTGCTCTGGTGTCTCGTTTTTGTGCAGAAATCCAACTTTCGGGAAAATCCTCGGAATTTATGCAGAAGGCCCTATTTTCCCAGGAAACTAACGGAGCCAGAAGGACAAGTCAGGTGGAGGCCCGAGGGCCCCACACCATAGGGCGGCGCGGCCCAGGGGGGGCCCGCGCGGCCCTGTGGTGTGGCCCCCTCGGCCGGCCTCCGACGCCCTCCTTTGGACTACTTATCGGCCTCGACCTAAAAACACACGGAGAGAAGTCGAAGTCGCCAGAAACCCTCCAGAACGCCGCCACATCGCGAAACTCCGTCGCGGGAGCCAGAAGTCTCCGTTCTGGCACTCCGCCGGGACGGGGAATTGGAGGAGATCATCGCCGCCATCACCGCCAACGCCTCTACATCAACCAGCCATGTTTCCCCCATCCATGTGTGAGTAATTCCCCCGCTTGTAGGCCGAAGGGGATGGTAGGGATTGGATGAGATTGGTCATGTAATAGCATAAGATTGTTAGGGCATAGTACCTAGTGTCCGTAATTGGTACTTTGATGATATTGTTGCAACTTGTTATGCTTAATGCTTGTCACTAGGGCCCGAGTGCCATGATCTCAGATCTGAACATGTTATTGTTTCATCATGATATTCATTGTTTATGGTCTTACCTATAAGTTGTATACACATGTCGCTGTCCGGAACCGATGGCCCCGAAGTGACGAAATCGGGACAACCGGAGGGAATGGTAGCGATGTGAGGATCACATGTGTTCACGGAGTGTTAATGCTTTGCTCCGGTACTCTATTAAAAGGAGTACCTTAATATCCAATGAGTTTCCCTTGAGGCCCGGCTGCCACCGGCTGGTAGGACAAAAGATGTTGTGCAAGTTTCTCATTGCGAGCACGCACGACTATATATGGAACACATGCCTATTGATTGCTTTGTACTTGGACACCGTTTTATTATTATCTGCAAATGCCCTGCTATGATTGTTACATGAGTTTCTCTCATCCATGCAACACCCGTTCATCCGTCCCCGTGCCTACGGTATTTTAATCCTGCTGTTTACTAAAATCACTACTTGCTGTCTTTGTTACTCTGCTGTCGTTATTTCACTACTGCTATTGCTATAAAGCTGTCACTACTCGATAAACCCTTGCGAGCAAGTCTGTTTCCAGTGCAGCTGAATTGACAACTCCGCTGTTAAGGCTTCCAAGTGTTCTTTGTCTCCCCTTGTGTCGAATCAATAAATTGGGTTTTACTTCCCTCGAAGACTGTTGCGATCCCCTATACTTGTGGGTCATCACTAGCGGGGTACTTGTGCCACCGTGAACGGCCCTCCTTGGAGTAAATTTTAATCATGCTCTTAATGTTGAACCTGCCAGTTGTTTGTAATAAGCTTGTGAGTTCTTTTAGACTAATGTTAAGCTACGGTTTTTGGCACTTCCACCATCCAAATTTGCTAGCCTCTTCGGTACTGTGCATTGCCTTTTGCTCACATTGAGAATTGTGCATACTTCGCAAGTACATCCAAACCCGTGGTAGGACTTTCTCTTGTTCTCCTACACATAAGCCCATACATCTCCTCAAAACAGGCACCATACCTACATACCACAGCATTTCCATAGCTGTTCCGAGATATATTGCCATGCAACTTCCATTTTACATTACATGACTTGTTGTCATTCATCATTTATACATTGCTTTGCATGATTCTATATAGCTGATGTGTGGTTTACCCATGTTACGCTAGATCATTGCACATCCTGCTACACTAGCAGAGGCATACAATTTTATACATCATGTTTTATTCATTATGAGTTATTTGTACCAAAAAGTGTGTTGTCATATTAGGATGTTGCCCCTAAAAGTAAAAAGAGCCGTGGAGGTGATACGTCCAAAACGTATCTACTTTCCCGAACACTTTTGCTATTGTTTTGCCTCTAATTTGTGTATTTTGGGTACAACTAACGCGGACTAACGCTGTTTTCAGCAGAATTGCCCTGGTGTCTTGTTTTTGTGCAGAAATTCAACTTTCGGGAAAATCCTCGGAATTTATATCAATGGGCCTATTTTACCAGAAGACTCAGGGAGCCAGAAGGGCAAGCCAGGTGGAGGCCCGAGGGCCCCACACACCAGGCCGGCGCGGCCCAGGGGGGGCGCCGCCCTAGTGTGTGGCCCCCTCGGCTGGCCTCCGACGCCCCCCTCTGGACTACTTAAGGGGTTCGATCTAAAAATCGAGAAAAGAGAAGTCGAAGTCGCCAGAAACCCTCCAGTACGCCGCCACATCGCGAAACTCCGTCTCGGGGACCAGAAACTCCGTTCTGGCACTCCGCCGGGACGGGGAATTGGAGGAGATCATCGCCATCATCATCACCGACGCCTCTCCATCGACCATCCATGTTTCCCCCATCCATGTGTGAGTAATTCCCCCGCTGTAGGCTGAAGGGGATGGTAGGGATTGGATGAGATTGGTCATGTAATAGCATAAGATTGTTAGGGCATAGTGCCTAGTGTCCGTAATTGGTACTTTGATGATATTGTTGCAACTTGTTATGCTTAATGCTTGTCACTAGGGCCCGAGTGCCATGATCTCAGATCTGAACATGTTATTATTTCATCATGATATGCATTGTTTTATGATCTTACCTGCAAGTTGTATACACATGTCGTTGTCCGGAACCAAAGGCCCCGAAGTGACAGAAATCGGGACAACCGGAGGGGATGGCGGTGATGTGAGGATCACATGTGTTCACGGAGTGTTAATGCTTTGCTCCGGTACTCTATTAAAAGGAGTACCTTAATATCCAATAGATTCCCTAGAGGCCCGGCTGCCACCGGCTGGTAGGACAAAAGATGTTGTGCAAGTTTCTCATTGCGAGCACGTACGACTATATATGGAACACATGCCTATGGATTGCTTTGTACTTGGACACCGCTTTATTATTATCTGCAAATGCCCTGCTTTGATTATTGCATGAGTTTCTCTCATCCATGCAACGCCCGACATCCATCCATGTGCCTACAGTATTTTAATCCTGCTGTTTACTATAATCACTACTGCTGTCTGTGTTACTCTGCTGCTGTTATTTCACTACTGCTACTACTATAAAACTGTTACTACTGATAAACTCTTGCGAGCAAGTCTGTTTCCAGTGCAGCTGAATTGACAACTCCGCTGTTAAGGCTTTCAAGTATTCTTTGTCTCCCCTTGTGTCGAATCAATAAATTGGGTTTTACTTCCCGCGAAGACTGCCGCGATCCCCTATACTTGTGGGTTATCAAGACTGTTTTCTGGCGCCGTTGCCGGGGAGCATAGCTTTATTTGGAGGTTCACTTGGATTGATATTGTTCGCTGCAAATTCTCCATCATGGGTAAATCTCGCGATCCTAAAGTCGCCATATTACCATCCACTACAAGAAAAGGTACAACTCTGAGTACCTCTGCTACTCTTGATTCACCATCTGTGATAAGTCAACTTGTTTCACCGCCGCAAGCTTCACTTGCTGGTACTTCTGCTGAATCTAAAAATTCTCATAATATTGATAATGTTTCTGCTGTGCTTGATGATAGTGGTTCATTGGGATCCTTTCTAGATGCTACAATTGCTAGGTCTAGACAAATTGAAAATGCTGAAACTCCTAATGAAAATGCTGCTACACCTGTTAATTCACCTGAACTTGATTTTTCTAGTGATGATCCTGATGAGGATTATGTGGAGCTTAATGATGATTTTATTAATAGATGCAATGCTACTGCTGATGCAAGAAAAATTGAAAAGTTTCTCGCACAATATACTATTAGACATAAGCTATTGATACGTCTCCGACGTATCGATAATTTCTTATGTTCCATGCCACATTATTGATGATATCTACATGTTTTATGCATACTTTATGTCATATTTATGCATTTTTCGGCACTAACCTATTAACGAGATGCCGAAGAGCCAGTTGCAGTTTTCTGCTGTTTTTGGTTTCAGAAATCCTAGTAAGGAAATATTCTCGGAATTTTACGAAATCAACGCCCAGGGGCCTATTTTTCCACGAAGCTTCCAGAAGACCGAAGAGGATACGAAGTGGGGCCACGAGGTGGCCAGACACCAGGGCGGCGCGGCCCAAGCCTTGGTCACGCCGGCCTGTCGTGTGGGGCCCTCGTGTGGCCCCCTAACCTATCTCCTCCGCCTACTTAAAGCCTTCGTCGCGAAACCCCCAGTACCAAGAGCCACGATACGGAAAACCTTCCAGAGACGCCGCCGCCGCCAATCCCATCTCGGGGGATTCAGGAGATCGCCTCCGGCACCCTGCCGGAGAGGGGAATCATCTCCCGGAGGACTCTTCACCGCCATGGTCGCCTCCGGAGTGATGAGTGAGTAGTTCACCCCTGGACTATGGGTCCATAGCAGTAGCTAGATGGTCGTCTTCTCCTAATTGTGCTTCATTGTTGGATCTTGTGAGCTGCCTAACATGATCAAGATCATCTATCCGTAATGCTACATGTTGTGTTTGTTGGGATCCGATGAATAGAGAATACTATGCTATGTTGATTATCAATCTATTATCTATGTGTTGTTTATGATCTTGCATGCTCTCCGTTATTAGTAGAGGCTCGGCCAAGTTTTTACTCTTAACTCCAAGAGGGAGTATTTATGCTCGATAGTGGGGTTCATGCCTCCATTAAATGCGGGACGATGACGAGAAAGTTCTAAGGTTGTGGATGTGCTTGTTGCCACTAGGGATAAAACATCGATGCTATGTCTAAGGATGTAGTTGTTGATTACATTACGCACCATACTTAATGCAATTGTCCGTTGTTTGCAACTTAATACTGGAAGGGGTTCGGATGATAACTCTGAAAGTGGACTTTTTAGGCATAGATGCATGCTGGATAGCGGTCTATGTACTTTGTCGTAATGCCCAATTAAATCTGACAATACTCATCATATCATGTATGTGCATGGTCATGCCCTCTTTATTTGTCAATTGCCCAACTGTAATTTGTTCACCCAACATGCTTATTCTTATCGGAGAGACGCCTCTAGTGAACTGTGGACCCCGGTCCATTCTTTTAATCGAATACAATCTATCGCAATACTTGTTCTACTCGTTTTATGCAAACAATCATCATCCACACTATACATCTAATCCTTTGTTACAGCAAGCCGGTGAGATTGACAACCTCACTGTTACGTTGGGACAAAGTACTTTGGTTGTGTTGTGCAGGTTCCACGTTGGCGCCGGAATCCCTGGTGTTGCGCCGCACTACACTTCGCTGCCATCAACCTTCAACGTGCTTCTTGGCTCCTACTAGTTCGATAAACCTTGGTTTCTTACTGAGGGAAAACTTGCCGCTGTACGCATCACACCTTCCTGTTGACCACCAAAACCCACCGGCGAGTAGCGACGGGTAACACGTAGAGCCGGGAGGCTCCCAGGACTGCTGGTGGGCCCTGGTCCCTCGGGCGACGGCCCGCAATGCTCCGGCACGCACGTCCGATGCTGGTGCAAGGGCGTGCCACCCGACCTATACCTGGTCGGGAAGGTGATGGATTGCTTCGACTAGTTTCCTGTATGGCATACACGTAAACATTAAATACGAGCCTCGATCGGCTCTCAGGTTATCCTGTGAATCGGCTCAAGGAGCCGATCCACCCATGATTCGTATGGGATCTACGATAACATGGTGGTCCTGCTTGATCAATACTAAGTTAAAACGATCTATGACGATCTAGGGTTTTCACCACATAACCGGAACATCCTACACGTAGTTGAGCCTGGCAGATACGAAAGATAGTAGAAAACCAGCCCTGTACAAGGCCTAAAAACCAACGTAGCGTTGATTCCCGGATCATCCCATCTAGGGTCAGCAAACTACACCTGACGCACTACTGGATCATGCAACCCGTTTGCAAGGCCTAACGATGCAGATATCAAACTAATCCTTGAAGATCAAGGAACGATCATAACGGATCGAATCTACTAAACAAAGACTAAGCAGGGGCTGCCCTTACACCTAAAATAGGTGTAAAGGCAGCTAGATATCTAGGGATAGCATAACTAAGCGAATACATCAAGACAATGTCGATGCTAACCCTAACACATCTATGATAACAACGTTGCTCGCCATCAACAAGGCTTCAGTACGAGCAACGCATGAACAACGAATAAACTTGATACTGCCTAGATCGCAAGCGATCTAGGCAGCATAGCGCTTACCCGGAAGAAACCCTCGAAATAAGGGGTGGCGATGCGCCTAGATTGGTTTGTTGTGAACGTGATCGTCCTTCTTTCTCAATAACCCTAGATACATATTTATAGTCCGTAGACTCTCTAACTTGGGAATAATCCCAACCGTGTACGAGCTAAACTCTATCTCTTAATTCTAACCGACACGTAACCTACTATAATTTACAGATACACGGGCAATTTAGCCCAAACTCTTGTACAAGGCCAATTCATGAATATTTTTCCATACATATTCTCTAAACCCATCTTCGTCACGGCCCATCTCCAATGCGGTCAAAATCTGGTGATAACACATGCCCCCTGGTTTTGGCAATGATAATTCCAAAACCACTCTGCTTTTTCTTCGTCGGGTCATGTCGTGGCAGAACAGAACCGTTGCAGTATCCTTCATCATGATGCCTTGCCTTCTCAACTTCTCTGCACGATTTGACAGTTTTTGGCACCACTTCCTCGGAAACCGCTGTGAAATTAAATCTCAACTATATCCCCTTTATTTAACCGCGCCGAACAGTTCGCCCCTTCATCCCCTTGCTCTGTACTAGCCATCGGCAAAAAAAACCCTTCCTCTGTAGCCATGTCTTCCTCTTCCTCCTCCTCTGCTTCATCGGTTCTCTCCTCCTCATCTTCCTCCTCCCGCGAGCCCACGCCGGAGTGGGATTCGATGGCGGCGTACAACCGCCGCGCCCCAGAGGAATGGGACCAGGAGGACCATGACTCCTCCGTCTGGTCCGAGGATGACAAGTCCTTGACCGACGGAGACGACGACCTCCAATTCCTCGCCGATGGGGAGCTGGAGGGGGAGAGCGAGGACGACCGCTTCTCCTGGGACGACTTCACCTCCTCCGACGAGGAGGAAGAAGAGGAGGACGACGATTCCTTCGACGATTACCCGCTGGCGAAGCGCTTCCGCGCCGGGTCGGATGACGACGACAACGACGACGACGACGAGGAGGAGGAGAAGGCCCCCATCGAGGGCTACGGGAGCAACGACGAGGAGCCCGCCGGCAGCAGTGCCGACGGCAGCTTCGACAGTGACGACGAGGGCAGCGACGGCCCATAGAGTAGCATCTACTAGTATAGGACTAGTAGTAGTAGATTGGTCAATAGACCTCTCTTTTGTTCTTCCTGCCTCGAGCAATCAGCTCTTCTCTGTAAGAAATCCCTTCTATTAATGAAGAAAATGTTCCTATGTTGATTTTGCTTTCACATCAATTTTGCCGATTGTCAAAATAAGTCAACACGCAAAGAGCCGATGGCAGCGCATCGGCCTTTACCATAAAACGCGATTAAGGCCAAATCAGTTGCCTATTCACACGGTAGACTGCAACCTTCGTCTGAGAGAATAAACTCAGCTCCCCCAAATTGTCGTTCAAACAGGTCAATTCACGGCCACGAGAATCATCCCAATGCCACGGTCTCTGGCCTGAAAGTAATCTGTTAACTGCTCAATTGAGCTCGTACCTCTATAGTCGATGGTTGTGCATCGGCTTTTTAGTCTGAAGTCGATGTCTGTGCATCGGTTGTACTAGTATTCTGATGTCTTGCATATTTTTCTAAAGTCAATGTCCATGCATCGGCTGTGATTTGTATAAAAAAAATTTTACTAGCCGATTTTATGCATCGGCACCCATATTTCACTGTCCGTCATCCCACATGCTTGGGAAATATTTCTTGAGATGTTGACCATTGACAGCTACTGGGAATTTAACACCGTCCAACTGCTTGAGCATGTATGCATTACCCTTCAAAACCTGGTTGACTCTGTACGGACCGTGCCAATTATGAGACCATTTACCATATGCTTTATCCTTAGCCCCTAATGGCAACACAGCTTCCCATACTAAATCACCAACCTGAAACTCCTTTGGTCTTACTTTCTTATTGTATGCGCGGGCTACCTTGGCTTTGTTCTCTTTAATCTTCTCCAGCGACCAAAGTCTGAGTTCCGTTAGATCCTCAACACTATCACTCATCAGGGCTGAATATTCTTCAGTCATTAGATCATTCTGGAACGTAACTCGTCTCGATCCAGCCGTAATTTCCCAAGGCAATACGGCTTCTTGTCCATAGACCAACTGGTATGGTGAGGTTTTTATAGCTCCATGACATGACATGCGATAAGCCCACAAAGCTTCTGACAATACTTCATGCCAACGTCTAGGGTACTCGTCAACTTTCCTCTTAATCAGCTTAATAAGGCTCTGGTTGGATGCTTCTGCTTGCCCATTTGCTTGAGCATAGTATGGAGACGATCGGATCAGCTTAATCCTCATGTCGTCGCAGAACTTTCTGAACTCTTTAGAAACGAAGACCGAACCTCCATCGGTCGTGATAGTCTGGGGAATCCCGAATCTATGAATGACGTGTTCTTTCACAAAATTGATAACATCTTCTGATTTTACTGACTTCATAGGGACGGCTTCCACCCATTTAGTGAAATAATCTGTAATGGCCAAAATCCACTCGTGGCCTTTGCTCGATGCATGATGGTTTTTGCCGATCATATCCATGCCCCATCCTCGAAATGGCCAAGGCTTGATGATGGGATTCATTGCTGATGCGGGCACCATCTGAATTTTTCCAAACATCTGACACGCTTGACACCCTTTATAGTACTTAAAGCAGTCCTCAAGCATGGTGGGCCAGTAAAACCCTGATCGCCTGATCAGCCACTTCATCTTATGAGCCGATTGGTGAGTTCCACAGGCGCCTTCGTGTACCTCGTGTAGGAGCCGATTCGACTCGGTTTGTCCCAGGCATTTGAGAAGTAACCCCTCCAACGTCCTGTAGAACATGTCATCTCCTATAAGAACATATTTCATGGCCATGTATCTTATCCGTTTAGGTGCCCCCCGAGCCGGATCCTTCAAGTAATTGAAGATATCTGCTCTCCAGTCATCCTGTTCCAGGAACTGCACCTGGACATCGGACCCATCTGGTATGTCCTTGTAACCTGACGCCATCTGTGCAAGATCGTTGGCCTCGGTATTTTGCGATATTGGGACCCAGTTGAAGTTGATGTACCAAAATTGTGCCATCAGCTCACGACATTGCATCCATAATGGGAAGAGTGACTCACTCTCGCACCTGTATTCCTCCGTGAGCTGGGAAATCACCAATTTAGAGTCTCCAAAAAGTTCCACCGCTTCTGCCCCGGCTTCCAAAAGCAACTCCATTCCCTTGCGTATTGCCTCATACTCAGCGACGTTGTTTGTGCAAGGGGTAGACAACCTGATGGAGAAGGAGTATGTTGCCCCCCGAGGCGACACGAGTAGAATGCTGATGCCGCAACCATCATCACAAGCCGATCCGTCGAAGAACATAGCCCATGCACGTACAGACAGTGCTGCTATATCAGTATTGATTCGTTCAGCAATAAGATCGGCCAACGCTTGTCCCTTGACCGCCTTCGCAGGCTGATACCGGAGATCAAACTCCGATAATGCAAACATCCACTTACCGAGTCGGCCTTTCAAAACAGGGGCCGACAACATATGTTTGATGACGTCTGATTTGCATATGATGATAATTTCTGCCGTCAGAAAGATGTGACGAAGCTTGGTGCAGGTGAAAAACAGGCAGAGGCACAATTTCTCGATCTCAGGATACCTTGTCTCTGCATCCAACATCCTTCTGCTGAGGTAGAAAGCCACCTTTTCCATCCCATCATAAAGTTGCACCACCACGGAAGCGATGGAAGTGTCAGCTACTGATAAGTAGATATAGAACAGTCTGTCTTGCTGAGGTGGAACTAACACAAGCGGCGTCGTTAGATACTATTTAATCTCGTCAAACGCTCGCTGCTGCTCTGCCCCCCAGTGAAACTCGTCATCAGATTTACTTTTAACCAATGTCATGAACGGCTCAATTCGTCCTGACAGATTGGAGATGAACTATCGGACGAAGTTGATCTTGCCGATGAGACATTGGAGTTCCTTCTTTGTGGTAGGTGGCTACATAGTTCGTACTGCTTCCTGACTTTTTAGGCCGATCTCAATTCCACGTTCATGAACCAAAAAGCCCAAGAACTGACCGGCCGTTACACCAAAGGCACACTTCTTTGGATTCATTCTTAGCCCGAATTTTCTAGTTTGGTCCAGGACGCGTCGCAAATCCTCCAAGTGTCCTTCCGTGGAAACAGACTTGACCACCACGTCATCGATGTAGATTTCCACTAGCTTGCCGATCAGATCATGAAAGATGTAATTCATGGCTCTTTGGTATGTTGCACCGGCATTCTTCAGTCCGAAAGTCATGACCACATATTCGAACAAACCCACTGAACCCGGCACTCTGAATGCAGTCTTGTGTATATCTTCTGGAGCCATGAAAATTTGGTTGTAGCCGGCATTGCCATCCATGAAGCTTAACACCTTATGACCAGCAGCTGCATTGATCAATGTCTCCGCCACCGGCATTGGATATTCATCCTTTGGAGTAGCTCTGTTGAGATCTCGAAAGTCTATGGCGACACGCCATCGGCCGTCCTTTTTCTGCACAGGTACGATACTGGAAATCCATTCAGCGTACCTGCATGGCCTGATGAACCCGGCTTCCAATATTTTCTCGATCTCTTTCTTGACTTCTTCTAGAATTTCGGCTTTCATCTGTCGTGCTCGTTGCTGGAACGGCCGAAATCCTTTCTTGAAAGGGAGCCGATGCTCAATGATGCTCCTGTCTAACCCAGGCATTTCCGTGTAATCCCATGCAAAGCAATCTGGGTATTCTTTCAATAGAGCTATCATCAGGCTCCTCAGATGTGGATCTAACTTTTTGCTGATAAAAGTTGGTCGTGGCTTATCCCCAGGACCAATGTCAACCTCATCTAGCTCATCACCCGATGTAAACCCATACCCTAGCTTCCCGTCGCCTGCTAGATCGATGTTAAACACAGGCAAAACGTATGGCGAGGATAATATGGGCCGATTGCTGGAATCGGCCCCCATTCTGATTGCATTGCTCAATGAAGGTTTACAACTTGTTCGTGCTTTACTACGACTACGTGACATGCTTGAGACGAGATCATCACTCTTTATTTTTTGGGGCCGATCGCAGGGATCGGCCTTGCCACGTATGTCCATTGCCTTTGCTCTTGCTATACTATCAGGCCGGTGGATAAGACCAGCCTCACCCCGTTTTTTGTCACCTCGATGCACTCACAACCGTCCAAACTGATTCCGGAGAGCGGCTCTTGGTCTTCCGCTTCCCAAATGTTCATGCCAGCCGTTGAGATTTCGGCTGAGTCATCTGCATGGACGATCTCCACTTCATCTCCATCCCACTGTATCAAGCATTGGTGCATCGTGGATGGAATGCAGCAGTTAGCGTGGATCCAATCCCTCGCTAGCAGGACAACATAGGTGCTTTTGCTATCGACGATGAAGAATGACGTAGGGATGGTCTTTCGGCCAACAGTTAAATCCACGTTCAGAACGCCTTGCGCTTCTGATACTTGGCCGTTGAAGTCGTTCAATGTGACGTTGGTTTTGATCAGATCTGCGCTAGAGTGTCCCAAGCGACGTAGCATGGAGTATGGCATTATATTGACTGCCGCTCCCGTGTCAACCAGCATCTTGTTGACAGGTTGCCCGTTGATATAACCTCTTAAGTACAGGGCCGTCAGATGCCTGTAGCTCTTTTCTCGTGGCTTCTCAAAGATGACAGGTCATGGGCCACAGTCAAGCTGTGCTACAGGTGCCTCTTATGTTCTTGGAGCACAAAACTCCGACGGCAGAATGAACACCATGTTTGTGCCAACCGATGTCTTATCATCGGCTTTCTTTTGTTTGGGGCGCCACTCTTTCTTCTGTGGACGACCCTCCTCGTCCAGAGTTTGCTGAATTTTCGCGGCCAGATCAGGCCGCGCTTTCCTTAACGCGTGTAGGTATCGTCTCTCGGCTTCCTCCACGCTACGTAGTCGCTGAACCCTACGCTTCTGAGAGTGGCTGAGTCCATCAGGGCACCACCTTGGCCGGTGGTATCTGTCTTCTTCTTCTTCATCATCTTCTAACTCCTCGAGATCTTCCGCCCGAGAGGACTCAGCTTGCTTGTTCCGAGATGGGAGAGGTCCTAGACGTTTGAACACTGACACTTCTCCTGTGTCCTTCTTCTTCTGTCTACACTCTGGGCAGTTGCCGATTGTAGGCAATCGGCTCATTCCTGAGTCCCAGCAATGTTTAAAGAAAGGACAATCCTAGTGTCTGTCCATGCCGTCCTGCTCTCTTGACTTTTCCTTAGCGCGGCGCTCATATCTTTCGTCGTCTCTATCATACCGACGATATTTTCTGTTGTCTACCCTAGACCGACGATCTCTTTCGTCGTCTACGTCACCTCGCCGGCGTTGGTCGTACTGACTCTCATACTTGTTAAGGAGATGCTCGGAGAGTGGTCGTTGGTATCGCACGTTCCTCACTTGCTCCTCTGTGTCGTACCGTCTGTCAGCATATCGGGGCCGATCGCGTGGGCCGGCCTCCTCCTTTTACTTGTCACGAGAGCGACTGCCCTCTTCTTTGTCCTTAACGGGGTGGTACACAGGTCCTACCATGTTAATGCTGAACGAGAAGTCTGGCTGGTACCTCGCGGTGTGATTGCACTCCACCATGTTGACGGCGGGAAACGGTTGCGTGTCCACTTTCATGGCATACTGGCTGAAAATAAGACGGCCTTGTTCTATCGCCATTTGGATCTGCTGACGCAACACTTTGCAGTCGCCGGTGGTATGGGTGAATGAGTTATGCCACTTGCAGTATGGCCTTCTATTCATCTCTTGCGCCGTAGGGATTTTATGGCCTTCGGGTAACTTCAGCTGCTTCTCTTTAAGCAATAGATCGAAAATCTGCTCAGCCTTGCTTACGTCGAAGTCAAAACCTTTTGCAGGGCCTTGTGGTTTAACCCATTTGCAGGACACGGGGTTTGCCCCCCGAGCCCATTCAGCCACGGCTACCTCCTGATCTCCTGCGGAGTCTTCATCCTCTTCTGTCTCAACCAGGATTACCGAGCGTTTGAACTTGTCCTGGTACAATTCTGGGTGGCGCTGTTCATATAATGATAGTTTCTGAACCATATGCGCCAGTGAAGTGTACTCCGCTTGGGAAGCCATGTCCTTGATCGGTGACGCGAGATCCAACACTGCCAGATCGACTGCTTCCTTCTCATTCAAACGAGCCGAATAGCATCGGTTCCTCACAGTCCTGAAGCGCTGAATGTATTCTGACACTGTTTCTCCGCGCCTCTGTCGCACTTGTGCCAGATCGGCAATGCCAGCCTCGGAAGCTTCTGAGTGGTACTGTATGTGGAACTGCTCTTCCATCTGTTTCCACGTCCGGATTGAATCTGGTGGCAGCGAGGTGTACCACCCAAAAGCCGATCCCGTGAGAGACTGCGCAGAAAACCTTACGCGTAGTGGGTCTGACGCTGAGATCATGCCCAACTGTGCCAAATATCGGCTCACATGCTCAATTGAACTAGAGCCTTCTGAGCCACTAAACTTTGAGAACTCAGGGAGCCGATACTTGGGCGGCAGGGGAATTAAGTCATACTCGTTGGGGTATGGCTTGGAATAGCCGATTGCCCTCCTTTTCGGCACCATGCCGAACTGATCTCTCAAGATTGCACTGATCTGGTCCACTGTAGGAGCTGCAGGGGTTGAATTTTGCTGATCTGTTGCGGTGGCATATTTAGCCAGCCACGCCTGTTTATCGGCGTCTCCTACAGTAGTTCCTCCTGTGGCTCCAGAAATTCCTCTTGTGGCTCCAGAAATTCCTCCTGCTGCAGTCTGGTTCGTGCGCGCCAAGTTGTTGCAGTCTGGCACGTACATGCACGCGTATCCATGCGGGATTTCCTTAGGCGGTTCCAACATGAACTGGTAATCAGCAGGGTCGCCTCCAATCTTGTAGACGACGAACGCCGGTGAACCCGGCGGCTCTGGAGCTGCTAGCGAGAACCGCAACTGCGATCTGGTGTAGAGCGGTATCTCTCCTTGGTGAGTCCCTAGTGTAGGTCCTGACGGAGACTACTGATGCTTCATGATTTCCTGGACCACGCGAAGCGCAACGCGCTCGAAAGCGTTCACCAGGCTCTCGGAATGTCGGTGTAGCGAATGAGCTACCATGTAGTTAACTTCCTGGCGTAGAGCTCTGGTGCGTTCTTCTGAAGAAGTAGATAGATCCACTTCATCGAGAGCGCCTTCAGCTGAGAACCCTTTCCACCTAATGCCGTGTGAGCGGGTCCTCTGGAAAGAGCCGATGAGGTCGGCCTCGAAGAGAGCTTTAAGCTCGTCATACTTCTTCTTATACTCCTCAGTCAGATCTTCGTACGTGACTGGGTCTTCCGCCATCTCTGATGCAGATGTTGATGCAGTTGATGTAGAAGAAGGTCCCACCGGGCGTGCCAGAATGTGTTGACCACCAAAACCCACCGGCGAGTAGCGACGGGCAACACGTAGAGCCGGGAGGCTCCCAGGACTGCTGGTGGGCCCTGGTCCCTCGGGCGACGGCCCGCAATGCTCCGGCACGCACGTCCGATGCTGGTGCAAGGGCGTGCCACCTGACCTATACCTGGTCAGGAAGGTGATGGATTGCTTCGACTAGTTTCGTGCATGGCATACACGTAAACATTAAATACGAGCCTCGATCGGCTCTCAGGTTATCCTGTGAATCGGCTCAAGGAGCCGATCCACCCATGATTCGTATGGGATCTACGATAACATGGTGGTCCTGCTTGATCAATACTAAGTTAAAACGATCTACGACGATCTAGGGTTTTCACCACATAACCGGAACATCCTACACGTAGTTGAGCCTGGCAGATACGAAAGATAGTAGAAAACCAGCCCTGGACAAGGCCTAAAAACCAATGTAGCGTTGATTCCCGGATCATCCCATCTAGGGTCAGCAAACTACACCTGACGCACTACTGGATCATTCAACCCGTTTGCAAGGCCTAACGATGCAGATATCAAACTAATCCTTGAAGATCAAGGAACGATCATAACGGATCGAATCTACTAAACAAAGACTAAGCAGGGTGCTGCCCTTACACCTAAAATAGGTGTAAAGGCAGCTAGATATCTAGGGATAGCATAACTAAGCGAATACATCAAGACAATGTCGATGCTAACCCTAACACATCTATGATAACAACGTTGCTCGCCATCAACAAGGCTTCAGTAGGAGCAACGCATGAACAACGAATAAACTTGATACTGCCTAGATCGCAAGATGCGATCTAGGCAGCATAGCGCTTACCCGGAAGAAACCCTCGAAACAAGGGGTGGCGATGCGCCTAGATTGGTTTGTTGTGAACGTGATCGTCCTTCTTTCTCAATAACCCTAGATACATATTTATAGTCCGTAGACTCTCTAACTTGGGAATAATCCCAACCGTGTACGAGCTAAACTCTATCTCTTAATTCTAACCGACACGTAACCTACTATAATTTACAGATACACGGGCAATTTAGCCCAAACTCTTGTACAAGGCCGATTCATGAATATTTTTCCATACATATTCTCTAAACCCATCTTCGTCACGGCCCATCTCCAATGCGGTCAAAATCTGGTGATAACACTTCCTCTTGGGGTTCCCAACGGTCGCGTGCTGTACGCGTATCAAGAATGTTTTCTGGCACCGTTGCCGGGGAGATGATGAGGTCCGAAGGTTATTAGGGAGAAAAAAGGACTGCTTCGTATGCCTATATCCGGACAGAGGCAGCTCTAACATGGAGAAGTACAAGGTGGAGAGGAAGGCTGCAAAGCGGCGGTGAGTGGCTGCTGGCCTGGCGTATGAGGACTCCTTACCAACGTTTAAACACGAAGGAAGGCGAAAGGGACATCTATAAGATGGCCAAGTTTAGGGAGGAGGAAGACGAGGGATGTCAACGAAGTCAAATGCATCATGAGCCGTAGATGATCGGCTTCTTGTGAAGGAGGAGGCGATCAAGCGCATGGCGGGAGTACTTGACAACCTTTACAATGGAGAGGCCGAGAGCTCTACCATTGAGCTAGACGACTCCTTTGATGATACCAAAGATGTGCTTTGTGCGACGTATCCGTGAGAGTCCGAGGTTGCGGAGGCGTTAAGGAGGATGAAAAGGCGGCAAGGCGATGGGTCCCGATGGTATCCCCATCGAGGCGTGGAGAGGCCTTGGAGACGAGCGCGATAGTATGGCTAACTAAGCTTTTCAACCTCATTTTTCGCTCAAACAAGATGCCCGAAGAATGGAGGTGTCATGAGTATTTTAGTACCAATCTTCAAGAACAAGGGGGATGTTCAAAGTTGTACTAATTACCGTGGAATCAAGATGATGAGCCATACTATGAAGCTATGGGAGAGAGTTAAAGTGTGCATAAAACATGTAGGTATCATCAATAATGTGGCATGGAACATAAGAAATTATCGACACAGCTGGAGACGTATCGCATCCCTGCTTAGTATCCTGCTCGTCCCGAGCAGGTAAACGATAACAAAGATAATTTCTCGAGTGACATGCCATCATAACCTTGATCATACTATTGTAAACATATGTAATGAATGCAGCGATCAAAACAATGGTAATGACATGAGTAAACAAATGAATCATAAAGCAAAGACTTTTCATGAATAGTACTTCAAGACAAGCATCAATAAGTCTTGCATAAGAGTTAACTCATAAAGCAATAAATCAAAGTAAAGGTATTGAAGCAACACAAAGGAAGATTAAGTTTCAGCTGGTTGCTTTCAACTTGTAACATGTATATCTCATGGATAATTGTCAACATAGAGTAATATAACAAGTGCAATATGCAAGTATGTAGGAATCAATGCACAGTTCACACAAGTGTTTGCTTCTTGAGGTGGAGAGAGATAGGTGAACTCGACTCAACATAAAAGTAAAAGAAAGGTCCTTCAAAGAGGAAAGCATCGATTGCTATATTTGTGCTAGAGCTTTTATTTTGAAAACATGAAACAATTTTGTCAACGGTAGTAATAAAGCATATGAGTTATGTAAATTATATCTTACAAGTTGCAAGCCTCATGCATAGTATACTAATAGTGCCCGCACCTTGTCCTAATTAGCTTGGACTACCGGATATCATCGCAATACACATGTTTTAACCAAGTGTCACAATGGGGTACCTCCATGCCGCCTCGTACAAAGGTCTAAGGAGAAAGCTCGCATTTTGGATTTCTCGCTTTTTGATTATTCTCAACTTAGACATCCATACCGGGACAACATAGACAACAGATAATGGACTCCTCTTTAATGCATAAGCATGTAGCAACAATTAATGTTCTCATATGAGATTGGAGGATATATGTCCAAAACTGAAACTTCCACCATGAATCATGGCTTTAGTTAGCGGCCCAATGTTCTTCTCTAACAATATGCATGCTCCAACCATTAAATGGTGGTAGATCTCTCTTACTTCGCACAAGACGGACATGCATAGCAACTCACATGATATTCAACAAAGAGTAGTTGATGGCGTCCCCATGAACATGGTTATCGCACAACAAGCAACTTAATAAGAGATAAAGTGCATAAGTACATATTCAATACCACAATAGTTTTTAAGCTATTTGTCCCATGAGCTATATATTGCAAAGGTGAATGATGGAAATTTTAAAGGTAGCACTCAAGCAATTTACTTTGGAATGGCGGAGAAATACCATGTAGTAGGTAGGTATGGTGGACACAAATGGCATAGTGGTTGGCTCAAGGATTTTGGATGCATGAGAAGTATTCCTCTCGATACAAGGTTTAGGCTAGCAAGGTTATTTGAAACAAACACAAGGATGAACCGGTGCAGCAAGAAACTCACATAAAAGACATATTG
>NC_061510.1:78707256-78844153 GCF_022539505.1 Lolium rigidum
AGTCTCCACCTCCAATCTCTTTACTTTGTTTTTGTCTTGCTTTACTTTTATTTACTACTTTGTTTGCTGCACTAAACCAAAATACAAAAAAATTAGTTGCTAGTTTTACTTTATTTTGCTATCTTGTTTGCCATATTAAAAACACAAAAAATTAGTTACTTGCATTTACTTTATCTAGTTTGCTTTATTTACTATTGCTAAAATGGGTACTCCTAAAAATACTAAGTTGTGTGACTTCACAACCACAAATAATAATGATTTCTTATGCACACCTATTGCTCCACCTGCCACTACAGATGAATTCTTTGAAATTAAACCTCGCTTTATCGAATCTTGTTATGCGAGAGCAATTTTCTGGTGTTAGTTCTGATGATGCTGATGCCCATCTCAATAATTTTGTTGAATTATGTGAAATGCAAAAGTATAAGGATGTAGACGGTGACATTATGAAATTAAAATTGTTTCCTTTCTCATTAAGAGGAAGAGCTAAAGATTGGTTGCTATCTCTGCCTAAGAATAGTATTGATTCATGGACTAAATGCAAGGATGCTTTTATTGGTAGATATTATCCTCCTGCTAGAATTATATCTTTGAGAAGTAGCATAATGAATTTTAAACAATTGGATAATGAGCATGTTGCACAAGCATGGGAAAGAATGAAATCTTTGGTTAAAAATTGCCCAACCCATGGATCGACTACTTGGATGATCATCCAAACCTTTTATGCAGGACTGAATTTTTCTTCGCGGAACCTATTGGATTCAGCTGCTGGAGGTACCTTTATGTACATCACTCTTGGCGACGCAACAAAGCTTCTTGATAATATGATGATTAATTACTCTGAATGGCACACGGAAAGAGCTCCACAAGGTAAGAAGGTAAATTCTGTCGAAGAAACCTCTTCCTTGAGTGATAAGATTGATGCTATTATGTCTATGCTTGTGAATGGTAGGACTAATGTTGATCCTAATAATGTTCCGTTAGCTTCATTGGTCGCTCAAGAAGAACATGTTGATGTGAACTTCATTAAAAATAACAATTTCAACAACAATGCTTACCGGAATAATTCTAGTAACAACTATAGGCCATATCCTTATAATAATGGCAATGGCTATGGTAATTCTTATGGGAATTCTTACAATAATAATAGGAATTCACCCCCTTTACTTGAAGCCATGCTTAAAGAATTTATTAGTACACAAACTGCTTTTAACAAATCTGTTGAAGAAAAGTTTGGGAAAATTGATATACTTGCTTCTAAAGTCGATAGTCTTGCTGCTGATGTTGATCTCTTGAAATCAAAAGTTATGTCTAATGAGAATCATAATAATAAAATTGTTACTACAGCAAATGCCATCCAAGTTAGAATTAATGAGAATATAAGATTGATGGCCGAATTGCGTGCTAGGTGGGAAAAAGAAGAAAATGCTAAAGAAGATAATATAGCTAAAGTTTGGACTATTACCACCACTAGTAATGCTAATGCTCCACATGTTGCTGCACCTCCTACTATTAATGGTAAAATAATTGGTGTTAGCAATGTTTCCACTTCTAATGCAAAGCATGAGAAACTGCCTGAAACTGCTAAAACTGCTGAAACTGCCTGTGATAAAACTGCTGAATTTTTTTTCCAACATAGGGGACAATGATCCCATTGCTTTAGATTATAATGATTTGGATTTTGATGATTGCCACATCTCTGAAGTTATAAAGTTCTTACAAAAACTTGCTAAGAGTCCTAATGCTAGTGCTATAAATTTGGCTTTCACAAAACATATTACAAATGCTCTCATAAAAGCTAGAGAAGAGAAATTAAATCGCGAAACTTCTATTTCTAGGAAGTTAGAGGATGGTTGGGAGCCCATCATTAAGATGAAGGTCAATGAATTTGATTGTAATGCTTTATGTGATCTTGGTGCAAGTATTTCCGTTATGCCTAAGAAAATCTATAACATGCTTGACTTGCCACCATTGAAAAATTGTTATTTGGATGTTAATCTTGCTGATAATTCTACAAAGAAACCTTTGGGGAGAGTTGATAATGTTCACATTACCGTTAACAATAACCTTGTCCCCATTGATTTTGTTGTCTTGGATATTGAATGCAATGCATCTTGTCCCATTATATTGGGAAGACCTTTTCTTCGAACTGTTGGTGCTATCATTGATATGAAGGAAGGTAATATGAAATATCAATTTCCTCTCAAGAAAGGTATGGAACACTTCCCTAGAAAGAGAATGAAGTTACCTTTTGATTCTATCATTAGAACAAATTATGATGTTGATGCTTCGTCTCTTGATAATACTTAATACACACTTTCTGCGCCTAGCTGAAAGGCGTTAAAGAAAAGCGCTTATGGGAGACAACCCATGATTTTACTACTGCTCTTTTATTTTGTATTTGAGTCTTGGAAGTTGTTACTACTGTAGCAACCTCTCCTTATCTTAGTTTTGTTGCATTGTTGTGCCAAGTAAAGTCTTTGATAGTAAGGTTCATACTAGATTTGGATTACTGCGCAGAAACAGATTTCTTTGCTGTCACGAATCTGGGTCTAATTCTCTGTAGGTAACTCAGAAAATTATGCCAATCTACGTTAGTGATCCACAGATACGTACGCAACTTTAATTAAATTTGAGCATTTTCATTTGAGCAATTCTGGTGCCTCTTAGAAATTCGTCTTTACCGACTGTTCTGTTTTTGACAGATTCTGCCTTTTATTTCGCATTGCCTGTTTTGCTATGCTTGATGGATTTTTCGATTCCATTAACTTTCAGTAGCTTTGTGCAATGTACATAAGTGTTAAGAATGATTATGTCACCTCTTAACATGTGAATTTTGATTGTGCACTAACCCTCTAATGAGTTGTTTTGAGTTTGGTGTGGAGGAAGTTTTCAAGGATCAAGAGAGGAGATGATACAATATGATCAAGGAGAGTGAAAGCTCTAAGCTTGGGGATGCCCCGGTGGTTCACCCCTGCATATTTCAAGAAGACTCAAGCGTCTAAGCTTGGGGATGCCCAAGGCATCCCCTTCTTCATCGACAACATTATCAGGTTCCTCTAGTGAAACTATATTTTTATTCCATCACATCTTATGTACTTTGCTTGGAGCGTCTGTTTGTTTTGTTTTTTGTTTTGTTTGAATAAAATGGATCCTAGAATTCATTGTGTGGGAGAGAGACACGCTCCGCTGGTGCATGTGGACAAATATGTCCTTAGGCTTTACTCATAGTATTCATGGCGAAGGTTGAATCTTCTTCGTTAAATTGATATATGGTTGGAAACGGGAAATGCTACATGTAGTAATTGGTAAAATGTCTTGGATAATGTGATACTTGGCAATTGTTGTGCTCATGTTTAAGCTCCTGCATCATATACTTTGCACCTATTAATGAAGAAATACATAGAGCTTGCTAAAATTTGGTTTGCATAATTGGTCTCTCTAAGGTCTAGATAATTTCTAGTAAAGAGTTTGAACAACAAGGAAGACGGTATAGAGTCTTATAATGTTTACAATATGTCTTTTATGTGAATTTTGCTGTACCGCTTCATACTTGTGTTTGTTTCAAATAACCTTGCTATCCTAAACCTTGTATCGAGAGGGAATACTTCTCATGCATCCAAAATCCTTGAGCCAACCACTATGCCATTTGTGTCCACCATACCTACCTACTACATGGTATTTCTCCGCCATTCCAAAGTAAATTGCTTGAGTGCTACCTTTAAAATTTCCATTCTTCGTCTTTGCAATATATAGCTCATGGGAAAAATAGCCTAAAAACTATTGTGGTATTGAATATGTACTTATGCACTTTATCTCTTATTAAGTTGCTTGTTGTGCGATAACCATGTTCCTGGGGACGCCATCAACTACTCTTTGTTGAATATCATGTGAGTTGCTATGCATGTCCGTCTTGTCTGAAGTAAGGGCGATTTACCATGAGTTGAATGGTTTGAGCATGCATACTGTTAGAGAAGAACATTGGGCCGCTAACTAAAGCCATGATCCATGGTGGAAGTTTCAGTTTTGGACAAATATCCTCAATCTCATATGAGAAAATTAATAATTGTTGAATGCTTAAGCATTAAAGAGGAGTCCATTATCTCGTTGTCTATGTTGTCCCGGTATGGATGTCTAAGTTGAGAATAATCAAAAGCGAGAAATCCAATGCGAGCTTTCTCCTTAGACTTTTGTACATGCGGCATAGAGGTACCCCTTTGTGACACTTGGTTAAAACATATGTATTGCGGTGATAATCCAGGTAATCCGAGCTAATTAGGACAAGGTGCGGGCACTATTAGTATACTATGCATGAGGCTTGCAACTTGTAGGATATAATTTACATGATGCATATGCTTTATTACTACCGTTGACAAAATTGTTTCTTGTTTTCAAAACCAAAGCTCTAGCACAAATATAGCAATCAATTCTTCCCTCTGCGAAGGGCCATTCTTTTACTTTTATGTTGAGTCAGTTCACCTATTTCTCTCCATCTCAAGAAGCAAACACTTGTGTGAACTGTGCATTGATTCCTACATACTTGCATATTGCACTTGTTATATTACTTTATGTTGACAATATCCATGAGATATACATGTTACAAGTTGAAAGCAACCGCTGAAACTTAATCTTCCTTTGTGTTGCTTCAATGCCTTTACTTTGAAATTGTTGCTTTATGAGTTAACTCTTATGCAAGACTTATTGATGCTTGTCTTGAAGTACTATTCATGAAAAGTCTTTGCTATATGATTCATTTGTTTACTCATGTCATTTACCATTGTTTTGATCGCTGCATTCATTACATGTGCTTACAATAGTATGATCAAGGTTATGATGGCATGTCACTCCAGAAATTATCTTTGTTATCGTTTACCTGCTCGGGACGAGCAGGAACTAAGCTTGGGGATGCTGATACGTCTCCGACGTATCGATAATTTCTTATGTTTTATGCCACATTATTGATGATATCTACATGTTTTATGCATACTTTATGTCATATTTATGCATTTTCCGGCACTAACCTATTAACGAGATGCCGAAGAGCCAGTTGCTGTTTTCTGCTGTTTTTGGTTTCAGAAATCCTAGTAAGGCAATATTCTCGGAATTGGACGAAATCAACGCCCAGGGGACTATTTTTCTACGAAGCTTCCAGAAGACCGAAGAGGATACGAAGTGGGGCCACGAGGTGGCCAGACACCAGGGCGGCACGGCCCAAGCCTTGGCCGGGCCGGCCTGTCGTGTGGGGCCCTCGTGTGGCCCCCTAACCTATCTCCTCCGCCTACTTAAAGCCTTCGTCGCGAAACCCCCAGTACCGAGAGCCACGATACGGAAAACCTTCCAGAGACGCCGCCGCCGCCAATCCCATCTCGGGGGATTTAGGAGATCGCCTCCGGCACCCTGCCGGAGAGGGGAATCATCTCCCGGAGGACTCTTCACCGCCATGGTCGCCTCCGGAGTGATGAGTGAGTAGTTCACCCCTGGACTATGGGTCCATAGCAGTAGCTAGATGGTCGTCTTCTCCTAATTGTGCTTCATTGTTGGATCTTGTGCGCTGCCTAACATGATCAAGATCATCTATCTGTAATGCTGTATGTTGTGTTTGTTGGGATCCGATGGATAGAGAATACTATGCTATGTTGATTATCAATCTATTACCTATGTGTTGTTTATGATCTTGCATGCTCTCCGTTATTAGTAGAGGCTCTGCCAAGTTTTTACTCTTAACTCCAAGAGGGAGTATTTATGCTCGATAGTGGGTTCATGCCTCCATTAAATCTGGGACAGTGACAGAAAGTTCTAAGGTTGTGGATGTGCTTGTTTCCACTAGGGATAAAACATCGATGCTATGTCTAAGGATGTAGTTGTTGATTACATTACGCACCATACTTAATGCAATTGTCTGTTGTTTGCAACTTAATACTGGAAGGGGTTCGGATGATAACTCGAAGGTGGACTTTTTAGGCATAGATGCATGCTTGGATAGCGGTCTATGTACTTTGTCGTAATGCCCAATTAAATCTCACAATACTCATCATATCATGTATGTGCATGGTCATGCCCTCTTTATTTGTCAATTGCCCAACCGTAATTTGTTCACCCAACATGCTTATTCTTATCGGAGAGACGCCTCTAGTGAACTGTGGACCCCGGTCCATTCTTTTAATTGAATACAATCTACTGCAATACTTGTTCTACTCGTTTTCACGCAAACAATCATCATCCACACTATACATCTAATCCTTTGTTACAGCAAGCCGGTGAGATTGACAACCTCACTCGTTACGTTGGGACAAAGTACTTTGGTTGTGTTGTGCGGGTTCCACGTTGGCGCCGGAATCCTCGGTGTTGCGCCGCACTACACTTCGCCGCCATCAACCTTCAACGTGCTTCTTGGCTCCTACTGGTTCGATAAACCTTGGTTTCTTACTGAGGGAAAACTTGCCGCTGTACGCATCACACCTTCCTCTTGGGGTTCCCAACGGTCGCGTGCTGTACGCGTATCAGCTATCTCCTGATCCTAAATTTGCCACATCTCCTATATGCATTAAGGATAAAGATTATGATTTTTCTCTTGATCTATCTCATATAGCTATTGTTGAGAAAACACCCTTTTGTGGTACTGAAAAAGAAAGTGTTGTAGAACACATGAATGAACTTTCTTCTATGAGTAGCTTGTTTTCTGATGATGTCAAGATGCGTACTTATTTCGTTGCTAAAATTTTTCCTTTCTCATTAAAGG
Source organism: Lolium rigidum (assembly GCF_022539505.1). Classification (NCBI taxonomy): domain Eukaryota; kingdom Viridiplantae; phylum Streptophyta; class Magnoliopsida; order Poales; family Poaceae; genus Lolium; species Lolium rigidum. The sequence goes on from NC_061510.1 coordinate 78,713,996, forward strand.
ATGATGCTAAAACTTGGTATAATAATTTGCCTCCTGGTTCTATTAAAAGTCCAGGTGATTTGCTTGATGTTTTCTTTCGGAAATACTTTCCTGCTAGTGCTCAACATGCTGCTTTACAGAAAATTTATAGCTTTGACCAGGAAGATGGAGAGAAATTGCCTGAAGCATGGGCAAGATTTTGCTCTCTTATCAGGGCTCGACCTAGACATGATTTGGAAAAGCATGATTTACTTGATATATTTTATAGTGGACTAACCGTTGAGTCTAGAGCATATTTGGATAGTTGTGCTGGTTGTGTTTTCAGGAAAAGAACTCCAGACGAAGTTGAAGAATTATTGGCTAAAATAGGCCGGAATCATGATGATTGGACTACACTTGAACCAACTCCGACGCCAATATTGAAGAAGAGGGGTTTAATTAAATTGAATGATGAAGATATGAGGGAAGAGAAGAAGTCTCTCAAGGAGAAAGGTATTAAATCCGAAGATGTGAAGAATCTACCTCCCATAGAAGATATATGTGAGATAATTCCCCCTTCATCCATGATTGAGGTAAACTCCCTTCAACGCTTTACTAGGGAAGATATTCCGTATTCGAAACCTCCTGCTCAATGCTTAGATGAGTTTGATAATTATATTGTTAAGCAAGAAAATTTTAATATGAGAGTAGAGAATCATCTAATGGAAAATTCTCAAGCTATTAGCAATTTGCATGATATTGTGGAGAGAACCTCCAATGATGTTAAGATGCTTGTTAAACATTTTCAAATGGTTCAAACTCAAATTGATCAACTCACTAAAGTGCAAAATGACTTGTTAAAAAATAATTCTAAGGAGAAACATGCTTATGAAGTAACAACTAGAGGCGGTGTCTCTACCCAGGATCCTCTATATCTTGAAGGGCATCCCAAAAGAGTTGAACAAGATTCTCAACGCATTGAACCTAGTGCTCCTTCTAAGAAAAAGAAGAAGAAACATAAAAATGTTGTAGAATCCTCTGAACCTGTTAATGATCCTAATAGTATTTCTATTTCCGATGCTGAAACTGAAAGTGGTAATGAACATGATAATGATAATAATAATGATAAGAATGATGCTTCTGATAAAGAAGAGGTTGAGGATGAACCTGAAAAGCATGCTAAAAATAAAAAGTATACTAAAGAAGATTTTAAAGCTAAGAAACATGGTAATGAAAGGGAACCTTGGGTGCAAAAGCAAATGCCTTTTCCTGCTAAGAAACTAAAATCAAAGGAAGAAAAACACTATAATAAATTTTGTGATTGGATGAAACCTTTATTCTTGCAAATCCCTTTGACTGATGCTATTAAATTGCCTCCTTATTCAAAGTATATGAAAGATATTGTCACTAACAAAAGGAAAATCCCCAATGAGGAGATTTCCACTATGCTTGCTAATTTCTCTTTCAATGGCAAGGTTCCAAAGAAGTTGGGCGACCCAGGTATACCTACTATTCCTTGTTCTATTAAGAATAATTACGTTAGAACTGCTCTATGTGACTTGGGAGCCGGTGTTAGTGTTATGCCTTTTTCTCTTTATAAGAGACTTTATTTAGATGAGTTGATACCTACTGATATATCTTTGCAAATGGCTGATAAATCTACTGTTATTCCTGTTGGTATATGTGAGGATGTTCCTGTTCAAGTTACTAATAACTGCTTGATATTAACTGATTTTGTTGTGTTGGAAATGCTCGAAGATGATAATATGTCTATTATTCTTGGGAGACATTTTCTTAACACCGCAGGGGCTGTTATTGATTGCAATAAAGGAAAAGTTACTTTCAATGTTGATGATAAGGAGCATACCGTCTATTTCTCCAAGAGGATTGATAAAGTATGTGGAGTTAATACCATTTCTAATGTGAGAACTATCAAAGTTGGAACAATTGATTGTCCTATATATGAGCCTAAAGAAGGTTATCAAAATCTTATGATTGGATCCTGTTGGCGTCCGAAACCCACCGGCGAGCAACGGCTGGCAACACGTAGAGCCGGGAACAACTCAGAGCTGCGGCTGGCCCTGGTCCCTCCGAGCGACGGCCCGCAAAGCTCCTGGTACGCACGTCCCGATGCTGGTGCAAGGGCGTGCCACCTGACCTATACCTGGTCAGGAAGGTGATGGATTTGCTTCGCTTAGTTTCCTGCATGGCATACACGTAAACATTAAATACGAGCCTCGATCGGCTCTCAGGTTATCCTGTGAATCAGCTCAAAGAGCCGATCCACCCATGGTTCGTATGAGGTCTACGATCACATGGTGGTCCTGCTTGATCGATATATAGCTAAAATGACCTACGACGATTTAGGGTTTTCACCACATAATTGGAACATCCTACGCGTGATTGAGCCTGGCAGCCACGCACGGTGACAATAAACCAACCCTAGACAAGGCATAAAAACCAACATGAAGTTGATCCCCGGAACATCTTATCTAGGGCTAGCAAACTACACCCTACGTGCTACTGGATCCTTCAACCCGTTTGCAAGGCCTAACTATGCAGATATTAAACTAATCCTTGAAGAACAAGGAGCAATCATAACGGATCGGATCTACTAAACATGGATCAAGCAAGGTGCCGCCCTTACACCTAAGATAGGTGTAAGGGCGGCTAGACGTCTAAGGGTTGCATGGACAAAAGCATGTAATACGATGAAACAATGCTAACCCTAACACATCTATGATAACTACGTTGCTCGCCATCAACAAGGCTTCAGCACGAGCAACGCATGAACAACGAATAAACGTATACTGCCTAGATCGCAAGATGCGATCTAGGCAGCATGATGCTTACCCGGAAGAAACCCTCGAAACAAGGGGTTGGCGATGCGCCTAGATTGGTTTGTGATGAACGTGATTGTTGGTTTTCTCAATAACCCTAGATACATATTTATAGTCCGTAGACTTTCTAACGTGGGAGTAATCCCAACCGTGCACGAGCCAAATTCTAATCTAACCGACACGTATCCTACTATATTTACAGATACACGGGCCAACTAGCCCAAACTATCTTGTACAAGGCCGCTTCATGTATATCTTCCATGTATATTCTCCAAGCCCAATCTTGATCGCGGCCCACCTCTAATCCAGTCAAATTCTGGTGATAACACATGCCCCCTGGTTTTGGAATTGATAATTCCAAAATCACTCTGCTTTTTCTTCGTCGGGTCATGTCGTGGCAGAGCAAAACCGTCGCAGTATCCTTCATCATGATGCCTTGCCTTCTCAACTTCTCCGCGTGATTTGACCATTGTTTTTTTTTCTTTGGGCACCACTTCCTCGGAAACTGCTGTGGCATTGAATCTCCACTATATCCCCTTTTATTTAACCACGCCGAACAGTTCGCCTCTTCATCCCCTTGCTCTGTTCTGGCCATCGGCACCCAAAAAATTCCCCATCTCCTGTAGCCGTGTCTTCCTCTTCTTCCTCCTCCGCCTCGTCGGATCTTTCTTCCCAGTCCTTCTCCTCTTCGTCCTCCTCCACCTCATCAGATCTCTCCTCCAATTCTTCCTCATCTCGTGAGCCGACGCCGGAGTGGGGCTCGCTGGCGGCGCACGACATCCTCGCCGCAACGGAGTGGGACAACGAGGACCACGAGCCCTACGTCTGGTCCGAGGACGACAAGTCCTTGACCAGTGGCGACGACGACCTTCAGTTCCTCATCGATGGGGAGCTGGAAGCGACAAGCGAGGACGACTCGTTCTCCTGGGACGGCTACACTTCCTCCGAGGAGGAGGAAGAAGAAGACGACGACGACTCCCTCGAGGACTATCCGCCGGCGAAGCGCTTCCGCGCCGGATCGGATGATGACGACGACGACAACGAGGAGGAGGAGGCTCCCATAGAGGGCTATGGGAGCAGCGACGAGGAGCTCTCCGGTAGCAGCGCCGACGAGAGCTCCGACGACGAGGGCAGCGACGGCCCGTAGAGTAGGGTCTACTAGTATAGGTCTAGTAGTAGTAGCAGATTGGTCAATAGACCTTTCTTTTGTTCTTCCTCCCTTGAGCAATCGGCTCTTTCTTTGTAAGAAATCCTCTTATTAATGAAGAAAATATTCCCCCATTAACTTTGCTTTCTTGTTAATTTTGCCGATTGTCAAACGAAGTCAACGCTCAAAGAGCCGATGGCAGAGCATCGGCTCCTACCATAACACGCATTTTAAGGCCAAATCGGTTGCCTATTCACGCAGTCAAGCAGATCTTATCCGTGTCTACGCCATCCTCCAATCTCAAACGCGCAGATTCGACTCCTCAGCAAATCCAATGAGAGAATCATCTCAAATGCCATGGACTCTGGCTTGAAACTGATCTGTTAACCTGCTCAATTGAGCTTGTTCTGTCTAGAGTCGATGGCTCTGCATCGGCTCTTTATTGTTCTAAAGTCGATGTCCGTGCATCGGCTGTACTGGTATCCATATTTTCTCAAGTCGATGTCTGTGCATCGGCTGTGATTTGCATATAAATTTTTTTTTACTGGCCGATTTTATACATCGGCCCCCATGTTTCACTGTCCATCGTCCCACATGCTTGGGAAATACTTCTTGAGATGTTGACCATTGACAGCTGCTGGGAACTTAGCGCCGTCCAGCTGCTCCAGCATGTATGCATTACCCTTCAAAACCTGGACGACTTTGTATGGACCGTGCCAATTAGGAGACCATTTGCCATATGCTTTATCCTTGGTCCCTAATGGCAACACAGCTTCCCACACTAGATCACCAACTTGGAACTCCTTTGGTCTCACCATCTTATTGTATGCACGAGCCACCCTGGCTTTGTTCTCTTTAATCTTCTCCAAGGACCAAAGTCTAAGTTCCGTTGCATCCTCAATAGTGTCACTCATCAGGGCTGCATATTCTTCAGCTGTCAAGTCATTCTGAAACGTGACACGTCTCGATCCAGCCGTAATTTCCCAAGGTAATACAACTTCCTGCCCATAGACGAGTTGGTATGGCGAAGTTTTTATAGCTCCATGGCATGACATGCGATAGGCCCACAAATCTTCTGACAATGTTTCATGCCAAACCCTAGGGTTCTCGTCAATTTTCCTCTTGATCAGCTTGATCAGGCTCTGATTGGACGCTTCAGCTTGCCCGTTGGCTTGAGCATAGTATGGAGATGATCGGATCAGCTTAATTCCCATTTCATCACAGAATCTTCTGAATTCCTTAGAGATGAAGACCGAACCTCCATCGGTCGTGATGGTTTGGGGAATCCCGAACCTATGAATGACGTGTTCTTTCACAAATTTGATAACATCTTCTGATTTTACCTTCTTCATAGGGACGGACTCCACCCATTTGGTGAAGTAATCTGTAATGGCCAGGATCCACTCGTGGCCTTTGCTCGACGCAGGATGGATCTTGCCAATCATATCCATGCCCCAACCTCGAAATGGCCAAGGCTTGATGATGGGATTCATTGCTGATGCGGGTACCATCTGAATCTTCCCGAACATCTGACACGCTTGGCATCCCTTGTAGTACTTGAAGCAGTCCTCAAGCATGGTGGGCCAATAAAACCCTGATCGCCTGATCAGCCACTTCATCTTATGAGCCGATTGATGAGTTCCACAGGCGCCTTCATGCACCTCATGTAAGAGCCGATTAGACTCAGTTGGTCCCAGACATTTGAGTAATAACCCTTCCATCGTCCTGTAGAACATGTCATCTCCTATAAGGACATATTTCATGGCCTTGTATCTTATCCGTTTAGGTGCCCCCCGAGCCGAATCCTTCAAGTAATTGAAGATATCGGCTCTCCAGTCATCCTGTTCTAGGAACTGCACCTGAACTTCTGACCCGTCTGGTATGTCCTTGTAGCCTGACGCCATCTGTGCGAGATCGTTGGCCTCGGTATTTTGAGATCTTGGGACCCAATTGAAGTTGATGTACCGAAATTTTGTCATCAGCTCGCGGCATTCCATCCAATATGGGAAGAGTGACCCACTCTCGCACTTGTACTCATCCGTGAGCTGGGAGATCACCAACTTCGAGTCTCCAAAAAGTTCCACCGCTTCGCCCGGCTTCCAAAAGCAACTCCATTCCCTTGCGTACTCGCCTCATACTCGGCGACATTGTTAGTGCAAGGGGTAGATAGCTCGATGGAGAAGGAATAATTTGCCCCCCGAGGCGACACGAGCAAAATGCCGATGCCACAGCCGTCGTCACAAGCCGATCCATCGAAGAACATAGCCCATGCACGTACAGATAGTGCTGCTATATTAGTATTAATCCGCTCAGCTATGAGATCAGCCAACGCTTGTCCCTTGACTGCTTTCGCAGGATGATACCGGAGATCGAATTCCGATAACGCAAACATCCACTTACCAAGTCGGCCTTTCAAAACAGGAGCCGACAGCATGTGCTTGACAACGTCTGACTTGCATATGACGATGATCTCTGCCGTTAAAAGGATGTGATGAAGCTTGGTGCAGGTGAAGAACAGGCAGAGGCATAACTTCTCGACCTCAGGATACCTTGTCTCTGCATCCAACATCCTCCGGCTGAGGTAGAATACGACCTTTTCAACACCCTCGTAGAGTTGCACCACCACTGAAGCGATGGACGTGTCAGCCACTGATAAGTAGATATAGAACGGCCTGTCTTGCTGAGGTGGAACTAGCACAGGCGGCGTTGTCAGATACCGCTTAATCTCGTCAAACGCTTGCTGCTGTTCTACCCCCAGTGAAACTCGTCATCAGATTTGATCTTCACCAACGCCATGAACGGCTCAATTCATCCTGACAGATTACAGATGAAGCGTCGGACGAAGTTGATCTTGCCGATGAGACGTTGGAGCTCCTTCTTCGTGGTAGGTGGCTACATGGTACGTACTGCTTCCTGACTTTTCAGGCCGATCTCAATTCCTCGTTCATGAACCAGAAAACCTAGGAACTGACCGGCCGTCACACCAAAGGCACACTTCTTTGGATTCATTCTCAGTCCGAACTTTCGAGTTCGGTCTAGGATGCGTCGCAAATCATCCAAGTGTCCTTCCATGGAGACAGACTTAACCACCACGTCATCGATGTAAATCTCCACCAACTTGCCGATCAGATCATGAAAAATGTAATTCATGGCACGTTGGTATGTTGCACCGGCATTCTTCAGCCCAAAAGTCATGACTACATATTCAAACAAGCCCACAGATCCTGGTACTCTGAATGCAGTCTTGTGTATATCTTCTGGAGCCATGAAGATTTGGTTGTAGCCGGCATTGCCATCCATGAAGCTTAACACCTTGTGGCCAGCAGCTGCATTGATCAATGTTTCTGCCACAGGCATTGGATATTCATCCTTTGGAGTGGCTCTGTTGAGGTCTCGGAAATCTATGGCCACACGCCATCGGCCGTCCATTTTCTCTACAGGTACGATACTGGAGATCCATTCTGCGTACCTGCATGGCCTGATGAACCCGGCGGCTAACATTTTCTCGATCTCCTTCTTGACTTCTTCGAGAATTTCGGCCTTCATCTGACGTGCTCGTTGTTGGAATGGCCAAAATCCTTTCTTCAGAGGGAGCCGATGCTCAATGATGCTCCTTTCTAACCCAGGCATCTCCGTGTAATCCCATGCAAAGCAATCTGGGTATTCTTTTAACAGAGCTATCATCTGGCTCCTGAGGTGTGTATCTAACTTTTTGCTGATGAAAGTTGGTCGTGGCTTATCCCCAGGACCAATGTCGACTTCTTCTAGCTCATCAGCCGATGTAAACCCATACCCTAGCTTTCCATCACCTGTTAGATCGACGCTGAACACAGGCAAAACGTGTGGTAAGGATAATATGGGCCGATTGCTGGAATTGGCCCCCATTTTGATTGCATTGCTCAATGAAGGTGTACATCGTGTTCGTGCCTTACTATGACTATGTGGCATGCCTGAGACAAGATCATCACTTTTTATTTTTTGGGGCCGATCACAAGGATCGGCCTTGCCACGTACATCCATAACTCTTGCTCTTGTTACACGGTCAGGCCGGTGGATAAGACCAGCCTCACCCCGTTTTTTGTCACGTCGATGCGCTCGCAGTCGTCCAAAGTGATACCGGAGAGCGGCTCTTGGCCTGCCGTCTCCCAAACGTTCATGCCAGCCGTTGAAATTTCGGCTGAGTCATCTGCGTGGACGATCTCTACTTCATCTCCATCCCACTGTATTAAGCATTGATGCATCGTGGATGGAATGCAGCAGTTGGCGTGGATCCAATCTCTCCCTAGCAGGACAGCGTAGGTGCTCTTGCTGTCGACAATGAAGAACGTCGTAGGGATGATCTTCCTTCCTACGGTCAGATCCACGTTCAGAACGCCTTGTGCTTCTGATGCTTGGCCGTTGAAATCGCTCAATGTGACGTTGGTCTTGATCAAATCCGAGCTAGAGCGTCCCAGGCGACGTAGCATGGAGTATGGCATGATGTTGACTGCCGCTCCGGTGTCCACCAGCGTCTTGTTGACCGGCTGCCCATTGACATAACCTCGTAAGTACAGGGCCTTCAGATGTCTGTAGCTTCTTTCTCGTGGCTTCTCAAAAATAACCGGCCGTGGGCTGCAGTCAAGCTGTGCCACAGATGCCTCTTCTGTTCCAGGAGCACAGAATTCTGCTGGCAGGATGAACACCATGTTTGTGCCAGCCGATGTCTCATCATCGGCTTTCTTCTGTTTGGGGCGCCACTCCATTTTTTGTGGTCGACCCTCTTCGTCCAGAGTTCGCTGAATTTTCGCGGCTAGATCTGGCCGCGCCTTCCTTAACGTGTGCAGGTATAACCTTTCGGCTTCCTCCAAGCCACGTAGTCGCTGAACCCTACGCTTTTGGGAACGGCTGAGTCCATCAGGGCACCACCTTGGCCGGTGGTATCTATCTTCTTCTTCTTCGTCGTCCTCTAATTCCTCGAGATCTTCCACCCGAGAGGACTCAGCTTGCTTGTTCCGAGATGGGTGAGGTCCTAGACGCTTGAACACTGACACGTCTCCTGTGCCCTTCTCCTTCTGTCTACATTCTGGGCAGTTGCCGATTGTAGGCAATCGGCTCATTCCTGAATCCCAGCAGTGCTTGAATAAGGGACAGTCCCAGTGCTTGTCCACATCGTCTTGCTCTCTTGACCTTTCCTTGGCATGGCGCTCATATCTCTCCTTGTCTCGATCGTGCCGACGATGTCTTCTGGCGTCCCTGCTGGCCAGACGATCTCTTTCATCATCGTCATCGTAACGTCGGTGTTGGTCGTACTGACTCACATATTTGTTGAGGAGATGATCAGAGAGAGGTCGTTGATATCGCACATTCTTCACTTCTCCCTCTGTGATGTAGCGCTTGCCATCGTTTCGGAGCCGATCGCGTGGAACGGCTTCCTCTTTGTCCTTGCTATGAGAGCGGCTGCCCTCGCCTCCGTCCTTACCAGAATGGTGCCCAGACTCGACCATGTTGATGCTGAACGAGAAACTTGGCTGGCACCCCTCGGGGTAAGCGTACTCCACCATGTTAACGTCGGGGAAGGGGTGTGTGTCGACTTTCATGGCGTACTGGTTGAAAATTAGACGCCCTTGTTCTATCGCCATTTGGATCTGCTGACGCCACACCCTGCAGTCGTTGGTGGTATGGGTGAACGTGTTATGCCACTTGCAGTATGGCTTCCCGTTCAGCTCCTGTGCCGTGGGGATTTTGAGGCCTTCGGGTAACTTTAGCTGCTTCTCCTTGAGTAAGAGGTCGAAAATTTGCTCAGCTTTGGTCACGTCGAAGTCAAACCCTCTGGGAGGACCTTGTGGCTTAACCCATTTGCAGGGCACGGGGCTTGCCCCCCCGAGTCCATTCAGTTACTGCTACCTCTTGATCTCCCGCAGAGCCTTCATCTTCATCTGCCTCAACCAGGACTACCGCACGCTTGAACTTGTCCTGGTACAACTCTGGGTGGTGTTGTTCATATAATGACAGTTTCTGAACCATATGCGCCAGTGAAGGGTAGTCTGCTTGGGAAGCCATATCCTTGATCGGCGATGCGAGACCCACCACCGCCAACTCGACTGCTTCCTTTTTAGTCAAACGAGCCGAATAGCATCGGTTCCTAATAGTCCTGAAGCGCTGGATGTATTCTGACACTGTTTCTCCGCGCTTATGTCGTACTTGTGCTAGATCGGCAATGCCAGCCTCGGAAGCCTCTGAGTGATACTGCATGTGGAACTATTCTTCCAACTGCTTCCAAGTCCGGATTGAGTCCGGTGGCAGTGATGTGTACCACCCGAAAGCCGATCCTGTGAGGGACTGTGTGAAGAACCTCACGCGTAGTTCATCCGATGCTGAGATCGTGCCCGGCTGCGCCAAATATCGGCTCACATGCTCGATTGAACTGGAGCCATCCGACCCACTAAACTTGGAGAATTCAGGGAGCCGATATTTGGGTGGTAGTGGGATCAAATCGTACTCGTTGGGGTACGGCTTGGAATAGCCGATTGCCCTCCTTTTCGGCACCATGCCGAACTGGTCTCTCAAGATTGTACTGATCTGATCCGCGGTGCTGGCTGCAGGAGTCGAGCTCTGAAAATTCGCTGGAGTGGCGTACTTAGCCAGCCACGCTTGCTTCTCAAGCTCTGAGCTAGCTGCAGGAGTTGAGCTTTGGAGGTTTGTTGGAGTGGCATACTTAGCTAGCCACGTCTGCTTCTCAAGATCTGATCCAGAAGCTCCTCCTGCTGTTCCAGAAGTCCCCGCTATTGCAGTCTGGTTCGTGAGTGCCCAGTTACTGCAATCTGGCACGTATGTGCACGTGTCCCGTGAGGGATCTCCTTAGGCGCCTCATACAAGAACTGGTAATCACTAGGGTCACCACCGATCTTGTGGACGACGAATGCCGGTGAAATCGGCACTTCTGGTGCTGCCAGCGCGAACGGCAGCGGTGGTCGGGACTGGAGTGGTATCTCTCCTTGGTGAGTCCCTAGAGCAGGTCCTGACGGAGAGTACTGATGCCTCATGATTTCCTGGATCACCCGAAGGGCGACACGCTCCAAAGTGTTCACCAGGTTCTCAGAATGGCGGTGTAGCGAATGAGTGTCAACACCCGGATTTTTAAGTCCAGATGCCTGTTATGCCATACATCGCAATCCCAGGAATATTGTTGTTGCGAGCCATAACAGTTGAATATCATAAGTCATCATTCATTACATACCATAGTCGTCTTACAAATAGAGATCACATGATCCATATTACACAAATAGTTGATCTATTGATCAACATACACAAGGTTCACAGTTTCATAGCGGAAGCGTAAATAGAAGGGACTCTCTAGTCCACAGGCCAACGTCTGACGTCAGAAGGCTCCCTAGTTGTCGTGGGCGTCCTGCTGGTCATCTTCTTCATACTGTTGTTCTGCTTCACAATCTGGCCATTTGAATAGCCAGGGACACAGCCATGAGTACTTTAAAGTACTCGCAAACGAATATTAAGTAAGTACGAACACTTCTAGTAAGGGGGTGCTAAGCTCTAGTTTATTTTGCATAAAGCTAATTTTGTTTCACAAACAGTTTTTGTAAACAACTCTTCATGTGCTAACTAACTCAAGTGGGAACATTAGTGTCATTCCCACAACTCTGTTGTGATTCCAAGTCAAAGTCTCCGTTTAAGTCTCAAAATCATAAGTCACCCTTCACCATTCATAGTTTTCCAAAAAGTTCCGATGACGGAACAAGTATGGCCTTTCCAACTCGTCCATAACCGAGGACGCGGCTATTCGAATAGGTTTAACTCTGCAGAGGTTGTACACTTGTGCCACAATCAATTGCAATAGCTCGTCGGGAGTAACTGGCCCCGATTTATCGTACGCGATGACGCGAACTACCAATCATAACCTTTCATTTACATACCCTAGTATGAGCACCTCTCCCCATGAGCTTGGCCTCCCGGTGAAGACGGACAGTCAACTCGGGAACCGCACGAGGCTTGGGCCGGACATTCACCTCATTTCGCATCATATCGTATCGTTTCTATTGTGGTAGAGGCAGCTTTCGGCATAACCCCAATGATGCTTGTTTAGAGGGAACCCATACTAAGACACACAAACTTCCGGTTAAGCCCTACCCGGATTCGGGTATTGTGGGGGTACATGTAAAATTGGAATGGTATCGCATCCGAACCCAACCATCAGTGTTTTTGGTAAAATTCACCAAGTCCTTCACCGGTCATATTCACCTTCAAAAATCATTCAATGGAATGCATCTTCATTCCAAGGTTTCAAAACTCCTTCAAAATCTCTCAATAGAATGACTCGTCATTCCAAGGTTTTCGAATTAAATTCAGTTCCCAGTTTCCCAAATGGAGTAGCCACTTTCAAAAACAGCACTAGCATCTATGTGTGAGGGTGCTAAATATTTGGTTTGCTTCTAGGCTAAGTTTGATACTCTTGTACTAGTCCAAGACTAGCCAAGTGAATCATGAATCAAAAAGTATTTTGATACAACCAAGGTAAAAAGGCTTGTGAAGCAAAAACTGGAAAGCAGGAGCATAGGTACAAAGTAGATAAGGTAAAGCCTTGCTTCTAGTGAGTTTTGCAAGTCGCAAGATTATCATCTTGCATTGGGGTCAACTTGCAAAGGCCTAGTTTGGATTGGTAAAAGCTGGCTAACTATACTACTCTAGTAACCAACTTGTACTCTGACCAAAGTTAACTATAAAAGTAACTGGTTTAGAAAACAAGTAAGAATTTGTAAAGTCAAAACTTGGGATGGGTTCACATAAGAAAAGATAAGCAACATGGTGCCTTGCCCCAAGGGGGCCTTGCACTTAGCAAGAATATTAGCTTGCACGCTAAAAGTATAGCTTGCAAACCATATCATTGATACTAGCTTGCAATAATATCGACGTGCAACCGTATCCTTGATAATAGCTTGCAGCAACTAACTGGCATTGGTATTGGCTTGCCTTGGTATGAAGTGAGGGTCTCAGTTCTCTTCTTCTCCTTCCTTGTTGTAGAGGTCCTCCCCTTCCTGATGGTCTCCGGTACTAGCGTCTAAAATACGAATACGGGGTACACCATCATTCTACCAAACTTACAGACTACACTAAGAACACACATGATTTACACAACTTAAACTAGCATCACACTTTACCATTAAGTGGGTGGATGTGTTCCTCTTACTTAAGAAAAAAATAAATTCCTCTCATACTACTTAGGTGTTTTCTTTTAATTAAATAGAGAGCATAAATTCCTCTCATTATCTTATTAAGATTTAATTTCTCTCATGAACAAAATATGACCTAGGTTGACCCAAGTCAACCTCTTCATACTCATCATGTAAGAAAATGATTTAAATGAGGTTCCATACCTCATACAATTTAATACTAACAGGGGTAACGATTTAATATCACCAAATACTCAACATGAGATTATATAGACCAAGGTCCATACCTCATGTTGAAATACTTGAGAACAAGATTTAAGATGAGAAGGAAACCTCTCTGATTACACATAGTGGTAACTAGGTTCACCACTATTATTGAGGGGATTTCACATTCTCAACAATTCATTGATTATTCTAACATTACTTGTACCCACACCCTTATTCTATTCTCACCAATACTACACTAAGGGTGCATTGGTTGTGTGGCTCGAGGAAAGTAATTTCTTCTCCTTACATGTGTAAATGATAATTTCCATATGTTTCTTGAGAAATACCTTTCTCTCATTGAAAACTTCTTAAGATTTAATTTCTCAAATAATCATACATGAAATCATGTTGACTCAAGTCAACCATTCATTATCATTATTGGAGAAATAGATTTAAATGAGGTAAAATACCCCATACCATTTAATAACACTACATAGGATTTAAATCTCTAAGTAATTCATATAAGTGAGTTTGTCCAGGGTCCAAACATCACATGAATTCCTTGGAGACAAGATTTAAATGAAGCATAAGACTTCACATGCATTACTTAAAAGTTTTGGACAATATCCACTAGTTAAACTAGCCATATTGCACACTACTAAAACTAGGGCATGATCATGCAAGGTGACCACACCATTTTCTTGCAGAAACAATTAGTGTAAGTTAAATGTGAGTTATTGGAGTTGGAATTAACTCTATATCTATTTTTGTTGATTTTTAAGAATTAATCTAAGGCAGAAAAGTCCCTGCCTTGTTATTTTTGTCAGATTAATTCTACAAAGAGATTGACCATGAGGCCAGTGGCATTGGATAGATCTTTTCCTAAGCTTTCCAACGGTATAAAATTCACTAGATTTGGTTTAGCCAATTTGAAATGGTTGAATTTCAAAGTGGAGGCAGGATTGACAATTATTTGAAAAAGATTTAAATAGGAGTTTGAATAAACGGGCTGGCGGGAAACTAAACGGGCCAAAAGATTTGAAAATGCCCGGGGCAGAGTTGGGCCGGCCCAGCAGTGCGTCCAGCGCGCAGCGGGCCAGCTGACAGGGGGTCCCACCCGTCAGCGAGGGAGACTTACCGAAACGGTACGGGAGAATGTGGGCGGTTGGATTAGAGGAAGATCGTGCGGCGGTGGATCGTCGTCGTCGTCGACGCGAGGGCTTGCTGGCACGGCGGCGGTAGGGGGTCGGCGGCGAGCTGGGACGTCGGCGAGTGGCGGCGTTGATGCAGGTCGACGTTGTAGACGACGGCGAGTGCGCTGGTACCGGTGGCGTCGTCGATGGTGCTCCAATTCGTCGGCGATGATCTCAGGTCCTCCGCGGCTCCGGCGACGAAATTGGAGGGCTCCGGCGAGCAATCGAGGAGGAGGAGTGGATGAGGAGATCGAGGAGAGGGAGGCGACGATGATGGTGTGAAGAAATCGGTGTGAGGGGGCTTCCTTTTATAGCGACGTGAGGTGGCCAGAGGTCTGCGGCGGAGTCGACATGGCCGCGGTGTTTCTGGCGAGTAATGGGGATGGGTGAGGGCGGCGCTAGGTAGGTGACATCCAGGCGAGGCTAACGCGCGTGATGGCGAGGTGGGGGACGGTCGGGCGACGACGCATTGCGTCCTGGTCTGCGGCGGCGTCCACGGGAAAATGTCGATGGTGTCGACGGCGGCAGGCGGAGCGAGGACACGGGACCGTGTCAGGCGGGTTGGCGCGGCGACGGCGAAGCTCAACGTGCAGAGAGAGGGTCCAGGGGAGGCGTGCTGTGGCGAGGCGACGCGTGGCCTGTGCTGCCCGTGGTGCGCGCGGGTGCGACGCCCACGGCATGCACATGTCACCCTGGGCGCGACGCGTTTCCGGCGGGGGTCGTCGTTCGATCTCGGCAGGGGTTGGTGCTAGGATGCGGTAGGGATGTCGATGGTGGAGCTTCGGGACATGGTGGGCACGGCTGGGGGTGAAGGAGAGAGGAGGGAGCACGGCATGGCCGGCATGCCATGTGTGCATGGCCATGGCTAGGCCATGTCTTGCCCTTCCCTAGGGTTTCTGTGGTGGTGTGAGGCAGAAAGGGGGCAAGGAAACATGTAGGGTTGGTTTGGGTAGGTTAGAGTTAGGATAGAACACTATTTTAAATAGTGTGTGTTGTTCCCTATTTATGTTTCATCAAATTTTGCCCAAAATTGATTTAGCTAAAAAGGTTGACAAATTTGAAAAGGGTGTAATTGGTTTGGTTCTAAATGACCAGAGGCAAGGAGAAGTGGTGGTGGAATTTAGAAAATCAAAGATATAGCAATTTTCACTAAGTGGGAGATTGTTCCACTTAATTAAAAGTGTCAACTTTGGATGAGCATAGCAATTGATCAAGAAGGATTTTGGCAAGGTGGTCTTTACAAAAAGTGTTCACCTTGATGTGCTCTTGGATGACATGCAAAGAGTTGGGAAAGTTTAGTTTGAAAAACTTGAAATAGAGAGGCTCAAAGTAGTGACCAGAATAATAATGGCAGATTTGACCATTATTGTATGTGAGCCAAAATGGAGTTTGAATTTGATTTGAATTGGGTTTCTTTGATTCCAAAAGTTGTAATAAGTGTTTAGCAACATTATACAACTAATGGTGAAGGCCAAAAATGGTCTAGGGTCAAGATTTAGAAAAATGGCATAAGCCATATGTGAGGGTTTTGTGAATTTCTAACTATTTATTCTTTTATTCCTCTTTGTTTCAAAGAGACAAGAGGGAGGTTTGTTTGGTGCTAGAATGAGTTAGGTGGAAGGTCCCAACCCTTTTTAGGCAAAGTTGGTACCTAGGTCAAGGTTTGATACTTTGGCCCTAAGTGTATGTGAGGGAAATGGAAATATCCCACTATTGGATTTCTCTCCATTGGATTGGACTTGCCTTGATCCTAAAGTCATTTTTATTAGTTTAGAAACATTTTCAAACCATTGAAACCATTCCAAAAGGTCTAGCTCAAAGATTTGCAAAATTGGTTAAAACACATGAGAGAGGACATGTCAAGCTTTCTTATTCTGGTAAGATGCTCTCCTTGCTTTACTTGAGCGAGGGTGAGGGTCAATTTAGGGTTAGATTGGGTTTAGAGATGGTTTCACACCCTTGGGTAAAGGTAGAGTGCATAGGACAAGAATTGGTAAAAATGGCTATGGATCACATATGCCTCTATGCATATGTGGCACTTGATTTTTTTACTTTGACTAGGCTTGACCCAATTGATGTTGTTGAGAGTTGAAATGGTATATAGGGGTGATCCAACCATTCAACTTCAAGTCTAGGATCAAGATCCTCAATTTCACAAAGTTAATATTTTGCTCTCATATGCCTCTATGGCATTATTACTTTCTTTTTGAAAAACTTTTGTTCCACTTGGTATTGTGTTGGAAAAGTACTAGATAAGTTTTAAGAAGGTTTTCCCATCTTCTAAACGAAGTAGAAAGACCTAGGATAAAGTTTTACAAAATAGCCATAGGCATATATGCCTCTTTCTTAAATAAGATGTTTCCTTTTATTTTAGTTTCTCAAAGATAGATGGCAAGAGGAATGAGGTTTAGGGTTTAATAAGTTTTGCCATGGTTCACCACCACTTAGCAAAAAGAAAAGGGTAGGGTTCCAGATTCGCATATTAGGGCTATAGGCCCACATATGGTTTTTCCTTTATTTTAGGTTTCTTAGAACAGATCCACATGTCTTTCGAAAAGGTTAGGGTTTAGGGTTTTTCACATAAGTATACTACACTCATCAAGGCAAAAACACAAGTAATAGGTAGGAGCACTAAGCATGATACCTTATATAAGAAAAGTTTTTTGTTGGCTCTCATTTTTGGAAAAAGGAAATTCGTTTTTGGCTTTGTTTTGAAATTTGGGGTGTTACAAACCCTTCCCCCTTAAACAAATCTCGTCCCGAGATTTTAAGAGGAGTTAGGTTCCTAAGAGAGATTGGGTGATATGATTTAGCAGGAAACATACTTGGCATATTCTGAGATGCTTCTTGTGCCTCGGTGGTCTTCAGGTTGTAGTAGCGACCGTTGCGGTTGTTCGGGTAGCTTGGAGCAAACTTTCTTCTGGTGGCGAAATGGCGCTGCGGCTGTGCAGGTGCAACGGGGTTGGCGGCGGTCTTGGCAAGCTTCTTGGGGCATTCATTGGAGTAATGACCCATAGTTCCACATGCATAGCAGGTTACCGTTGACTTGTCGTTTTGTGTAATGGGTACAGCGTTGCTTCCAGTCCTTGGGGCATTGTTGGCGGCTTTTGTCGGGCACTTGTTAGAGTAATGACCAGTAACACCACATGCGTAGCAAGTCACCTTGGACTTGGCTCTGGGGACCTGGTGGGGTATTGGGATGAGCTGCTCCAGTGATGCTATCTTCACGCGGAGGCGGGCAATGAGGTAGTCCTTCTTGGCGTGTTGATGGCGAAGTGCCTTGCGCTCCATCGCAAGGAGGTTGATGGCGTCAGTCATCTGGGCAGGCCCAGTGTGTATCTGATTGGCCTGGGCACGGAAGTTGTTGCGGGTAGGAGGGGCCATCTGAACATTGGAAGTAGATGATAGGGTAAGAGGGAAACTTCTATGGTTTGTTTGAGTTAAAGTTCAAAAATTTAAAACTTGAAAACTTGAGTAGTGTTGAGGGGGTAAAACCCAGCAACACTTTTTCATTCATACCAAACATCACACATTACAATTCTAACACACCGTTGGTTTGAAGAACCATTCATTCGCTCTACGATACAAGGGGATCCTGATACAACTCACACCTACTCAAGTGCTGGAGTGATACTACTTTTCCGGGTGGATTCTTCTTCTTCACGGGTGAGGTGCTTGACGAGAGGTGAGGGCGTTGTCCAAATCCCTGCGGGTTTTGTACTGCCTGAAGTCCTGAGGTGCTTCAGAGGGGTTCATTTTTGGTTGCGGTGGGGGCATAGTCATTGGTATTCCCCAGGGGTCATGTCTTGGGTAGTAGATGAAGCGAGTGTTCTTGATTTTGTTTTTATTTTGTCCACACAGACGGAAAATTGCCTCTTGCATCGCTTCGGCTAGTCCATCCTTCCAAGTGTTTCCCGTTACAGAAGCCCAAATGGTTTCCCATACCGGGGCATCAAGCTTCCTTCGTAGATCCGTAGAAACGTCCCACTGAGGTGGTTCTCCTGCCTTTGCCTTGAGTGGTATTCCAAAGAACTTGGGGTACGGGTGTCCTAGATAATCCACTAGTTGCTTCAACTCTTTTTCGAACTTGAGGTCGCCTTCGGGACCAAGCTGATAGGACTCCCATTGGTACGTCATCTGTGAGCAAAGAGGAGTAGATTAGAGAAGTAGTCAAGTGTGCAAATTTTTATGTAGGCTTGCAAAGAGAGTAGAGTATAGTCTTTCTCATTTTTGGCAAAGAATCTCAAAGGTAAGAGTAAGAACAAGTTTTCACAAATATTCACTTCATTGGTTTTTGAAACTAAGTTTTTCGGACGTCCATTCTAACTAGGGTCTCCTAAGGTCAAACAATGGCTCGATACCAACTTGTCAACACCCGGATTTTTAAGTCCGGATGCCCGTTATGCCATACATCGCAATCCCGGGAATATTGTTGTTGCGAGACATAACGGTTGAATATCATAAGTCATCATTCATTACATACCATAGTCGTCTTACAAATAGAGATCACATGATCCATATTACACAAATAGTTGATCTATTGATCAACATACACAAGGTTCACAGTTTCATAGCGGAAGCGTAACGTAGAAGGGACTCTCTAGTCCACAGGCCAACGTCTGACGTCAGAAGGCTCCCTAGTTGTCGTGGGCGTCCTGCTCGGTCATCTTCTTCATACTCGTTGTTCCGCTTCACAATCCGGCCATTTGAATAGCCAGGGACACGGCCGTGAGTACTTTAAAGTACTCGCAAACGAATATTAAGTAAGTACGAACACTTCTAGTAAGGGGGTGCTAAGCTCTAGTTTATTTTGCATAAAGCTAATTTTGTTTCACAAACAGTTTTTGTAAACAACTCTTCATGTGCTAACTAACTCAAGTGGGAACATTAGTGTCATTCCCACAACTCTGTTGTGATTCCAAGTCAAAGTCTCCGTTTAAGTTCAAAATCATAAGTCACCCTTCACCATTCATAGTTTTCCAAAAAGTTCTGATGACGGAACAGTATGGCCTTTCCAACTGTCCATAACCGAGGACGCGGCTATTCGAATAGGTTTAACTCTGCAGAGGTTGTACACTTGTGCCACAATCATTGCAATAGCTCGTCAGGGGTAACTGGCCCTGATTTATCGTACGCAGTACGCGAACTACCAATCATAACCTTTCATTTACATACCCTAGTATGAGCACCTCTCCCCATGAGCTTGGCCTCCCAGTGAAGACAGACAGTCAGCCTGGGAACTGCACAGGGCTTGGGCCGGACATTCACCTCATTTCGCATCGTATCGTTTCTATTGTGGTAGAGGCAGCTTTCGGCATAACCCCGATGATGCTTGTTTAGAGGGAACCCATACTAAGACACACAAACTTCCAGTTAAGCCCTACCCAGATTCAGGTATTGTGGGGGTACATGTAAAATTGGAATGGTATCGCATCCGAACCCAACCATCAGTGTTTTTTTTGTAAAATTCACCAAGTCCTTCACCGGTCATATTCACCTTCAAAAATCATTCAATGGAATGCATCTTCATTCCAAGGTTTCAAAACTCCTTCAAAATCTCTCAATAGAATGACTCGTCATTCCAAGGTTTTCGAATTCATTTTAGTTCCCAGTTTCCCAAATGGAGTAGTCACTTTCAAAAACAGCACTAGCATCTATGTATGAGGGTGCTAAATATTTGGTTTGCTTCTAGGCTAAGTTTGATACTCTTGTACTAGTCCAAGACTAGCCAAGTGAATCATGAATCAAAAAGTATTTTGATACAACCAAGGTAAATAAAGCTTGTGAAGCAAAAACTGGAAAGCAGGAGCATAGGTACAAAGTAGATAAGGTAAAGCCTTGCTTCTAGTGAGTTTTGCAAGTCGCAAGATTATCATCTTGCATTGGGGTCAACTTGCAAAGGCCTAGTTTGGATTGGTAAAAGCTGGCTAACTATACTACTCTAGTAACCAACTTGTACTTCGACCAAAGTTAACTATAAAAGTAACTGGTTTAGAAAACAAGTAAGAATTTGTAAAGTCAAAACTTGGGATGGGTTCACATAAGAAAAGATAAGCAACATGGTGCCTTGCCCCAAGGGGGCCTTGCACTTGGCAAGAATATTAGCTTGCCGCAAAAGTATAGCTTGCAAACCATATCATTGATACTAGCTTGCAATAATATCAGCGTGCAACCGTATCCTTGATAATAGCTTGCAGCAACTAACTGGCATTGGTATTGGCTTGCCTTGGTATGAAGTGAGGGTCTCAGTTCTCTTCTTCTCCTTCCTTGTTGTAGAGGTCCTCCCCTTCCTGATGGTCTCCGGTACTAGCGTCTAAAATACGAATACGGGGTACACCATCATTCTACCAAACTTACAGACTACACTAAGAACACACATGATTTACACAACTTAAACTAGCATCACACTTTACCATTAAGTGGGTGGATGTGTTCCTCTTACTTAAGAAAAAAATAAATTCCTCTCATACTACTTAGGTGTTTTCTTTTAATTAAATAGAGGCATAAATTCCTCTCATTATCTTATTAAGATTTAATTTCTCTCATGAACAAAATATGACCTAGGTTGACCCAAGTCAACCTCTTCATACTCATCATGTAAGAAAATGATTTAAATGAGGTTCCATACCTCATACAATTTAATACTAACAGGGGTAACGATTTAATATCACCAAATACTCAACATGAGATTATATAGACCAAGGTCCATACCTCATGTTGAAATACTTGAGAACCAGATTTAAGAGAGAAGGAAACCTCTCATAGTGGTAACTAGGTTCACCACTATTATCGCGGGGATTTCACATTCTCAACAATTCATTGATTATTCTAACATTACTTGTACCCACACCCTTATTCTATTCTCACCAATACTACACAAAGGGTGCATTGGTTGTGTGGCTCGAGGAAAGTAATTTCTTCTCCTTACATGTGTAAAAGATAATTTCCATATGTTTCTTGAGAAATACCTTTCTCTCATTGAAAACTTCTTAAGATTTAATTTCTCAAATAATCATACATGAAATCATGTTGACTCAAGTCAACCATTCATTATCATTATTGGAGAAATAGATTTAAATGAGGTAAAATACCCCCATACCATTTAATAACACTACATAGGATTTAAATCTCTAAGTAATTCATATAAGTGAGTTTGTCCAGGGTCCAAACATCACATGAATTCCTTGGAGACAAGATTTAAATGAAGCATAAGACTTCACATGCATTACTTAATAGTTTTGGACAATATCCACTAGTTAAACTAGCCATATTGCACACTACTAAAACTAGGGCATGATCATGCAAGGTGACCACACCATTTTCTTGCAGAAACAATTAGTGTAAGTTAAATGTGAGTTATTGGAGTTGGAATTAACTCTATATCTATTTTGGTTGATTTTTAAGAATTAATCTAAGGCAGAAAAGTCCCTGCCTTGTTATTTTTGTCAGATTAATTCTACAAAGAGATTGACCATGAGGCCAGTGGCATTGGATAGATCTTTTCCTAAGCTTTCCAACAGTGTAAAATTCACTAGATTTGGTTTAGCCAATTTGAAATGGTTGAATTTCAAAGTGGAGGCAGGATTACAATTATTTGGAAAAGTTTAAAAGGAGTTTGAATTAACAGGCCGGCGGGAAACTAAACGGGCCCAAAGATTTGAAAATGCCCGGGGCAGAGTTGGGCCGGCCCAGCAGTGCGTCCAGCGCGCAGCGGGCCAGCTGACAGGGGGTCCCACCAGTCAGCGAGGGAGGCTTACCGAAACGGTACGCGCGAATGTGGGCGGTTGGATTAGAGGAAGATCGGGCGGCGGTGGATCGTCGTCGTCGTCGACGCGAGGGCTTGCTGGCACGGCGGCGGCACGGGGGTCGGCGGCGAGCTGGGACGTCGGCGAGCGGCGGCGTTGATGCAGGTCAACGTTGTAGACGACGGCGAGTGCGCTGGTACCGGTGGTGTCGCCGATGGTGCTCGGATTCGTCGGCTGCGATCTCAGGTCCTCTACGGGCTCCGGCGATGAAATTGGAGGGCTCCGGTGAGCAATCGAGGAGGAGGAGTGGATGAGGAGATCGAGGAGAGGGAGGCGAGCAGGTGATGGTGTGAAGAAATCGGTGTGAGGGGGCTTCCTTTTATAGCGACGTGAGGTGGCCAGAGGTCTGCGGCGGAGTCGACATGGCCGCGGTGTTTCTGGCGAGTAATGGGGATGGGTGAGGGCGGCGCTAGGTAGGTGACATCCAGGCGAGGCTAACGCGCGTGATGGCGGGGTGGGGGACGGTCGGGCGACGACGCATTGCGTCCGCAAGGTCCGGCGGCGGCGTCCACGGGAGAACGTCGACGGTGGTCGACGGCGGCGGTCCGCGCGCGAGGACACGGGACCGTGTCCGGCGGGTTGGCGCGGCGGCGGCGATGCTCAACGTGCAGCAGAGAGGGTCCGGGGAGGCGTGCGTGGCGAGGCGACGCGTGGCCTGTGCTGCCCGTGGTGCGCGCGGGTGCGACGCCCACGGCATGCACATGTCACCCTGGGCGCGACGCGTTTCCGGCGGGGGCGTGTCGATCTCCGGCAGGGGTTGGTCTAGGATGCAACAGGGAGTCGAGGTGGAGCTTCTGGACATGGTGGGCACGGCTGGGGGTGAAGGAGAGGAGAGGGAGCACGGCATGGCCGGCATGCCATTGGCATGGCCATGGCTAGGCCATGTCTTGCCCTTCCCTAGGGTTTCTGTGGTGGGGTGAGGCAGAGAGGGGGCAAGGAAACATGTAGGGTTGGTTTGGGTAGGTTAGAGTTAGGATAGAACACTATTTCAAATAGTGTGTGTTGTTCCCTATTTATGTTTCATCAAATTTTGCCCAAAATTGATTTAGCTCAAAAGGTTGCCAAAATTAAAAAGGGTGTAATTGGTTTGGTTCAAAATGACCAGAGGCAAGGAGAAGTGGTGGTGGAATTTAGAAAATCAAAGAATAGCAATTTTCCCTAAGTGGGAGATTGTTCCACTTAATTAAAAGTGTCAACTTTGGATGAGCAAAGCAATTGATCAAGAAGGATTTTGGCAAGGTGGTCTTTACAAAAAGTGTTCACCTTGATGTGCTCTTGGATGACATGCAAAGAGTTGGGAAAGTTTAGTTTGAAAAACTTGAAATAGAGAGGCTCAAAGTAGTGACCAGAATAATAATGGCAGATTTGACCATTATTGTATGTGAGCCAAAATGGAGTTTGAATTTGATTTGAATTGGGTTTCTTTGATTCCAAAAGTTGTAATAAGTGTTTAGCAACACTATACAACTAATGGTGAAGGCCAAAAATGGTCTAGGGTCAAGATTTAGAAAAATGGCATAAGCCATATGTGAGGGTTTTGTGAATTTCTAACTATTTATTCTTTTATTCCTCTTTGTTTCAAAGAGACAAGAGGGAGGTTTGTTTGGTGCTAGAATGAGTTAGGATGGAAGGATCCCAACCCTTTTTAGGCAAAGTTGGTACCTAGGTCAAGGTTTGATACTTTGGCCCTAAGTGTATGTGAGGGAAATGGAAATATCCCACTATTGGATTTCTCTCCATTGGATTGGACTTGCCTTGATCCTAAAGTCATTTTTATTAGTTTAGAAACAATTTCAAACCATTGAAACCATTCCAAAAGGTCTAGCTCAAAGATTTGTAAAATTGGCCAAAACACATGGGAGGTGATATGTCAAGATTTCTTATTCTTGTAAGGTGCTCTCCTTGCTTTACTTGGGCAAGGTTGAGGGTCAATTTAGGGTTAGATTGGGTTCAGAGATGGTTTCACACCATTGGGTAAAGGTAGAAGTGCATAGGACAAGAATTGGTGAAAATGGCTATGGATCACATATGCCTCTATGCATATGTGGCATTTGATTTTTACTTTGACTAGGCTTGACCCAATTGATGGTGTTGAGAGTTGAAATGGTATACTAGGAGTGATCCAACCATTCAACCTCAAGTCTAGGGTTAAGATCCTCAATTTCACAAATTGATATTTTGCTCTCATATGCCTCTATGGCATCATTACTTTCTTTTTGAAAACCTTATGTTCCACTTTGGATTGTGTGGGAAAAGTACTAGACAAGGTTCAAGAGGGTTTTCCAATCTTCTAAACGAAGTAGAAAGACCTAGGATAAAGTTTTACAAAATAGCCATAGGCATATATGCCTCTTTCTTAAATAAGATGTTTCCTTTTTATTTTATTTCTCAAAGATAGATGGCAAGAGGAATGAGGTTTAGGGTTTAATAAGTTTTGCCATGGTTCACCACCACTTAGCAAAAAGAAAAGGGTAGGGTTCCAGATTCACATATTAGGGCTATAGGCCCACATATGGTTTTTCCTTTATTTTAGGTTTCTTAGAACAGATCCACATGTCTTTCGAAAAGGTTAGGGTTTAGGGTTTTTCACATAAGCATAAAAACACACATCAGGGCAGAAGCACAAGTAATAGGGATGAGCACTAAGCATAGCACTCTTAATTAAGAAAAGTTTTTGTTGGTTCTCATTTTTGGAAAAAGGAACTTCATTTTTGCTTTGTTTTGAAATTTGGGGTGTTACAATGAGCTACCATGAAATTAATCTCCTGACGCAGAGACCTTGTGCGTTCTTCTGAAGGGGTAGACAGGTCCACTCCATCGAGCGCGCCTTCAGGTGAGAACCCTTTCCACCTGATGCCGTGTGAGCGGGTCCTCTGGAAAGAGCCGATGAGGTCGGCTTCGAGGATAGCTTTGACCTCGTCATACTTCTTCTTGAGCTCCTCGGTCAGATCCTCGTACGTGACGGGAGTACCTTCCGCCATCTCAGATGTAGATAGCGATGCAGTTGATGTCGAAGACTGTCCCACCGGGCGTGCCAGAATGTTTTGGCGTCCGAAACCCACCGGCGAGCAACGGCTGGCAACACGTAGAGCTGGGAACAACTCAGAGCTGCGGCTGGCCCTGGTCCCACCGAGCGTGCTAGAATGTGTTGGCGTCCGAAACCCACCGGCGAGCAACGGGTGGCAACACGTAGAGCCGGGAACAACTCAGAGCTGCGGCTGGCCCTGGTCCCTCCGAGCGACGGCCCGCAAAGCTCCTGGTACGCACGTCTCGATGCTGGTGCAAGGGCGTGCCACCTGACCTATACCTGGTTAGGAAGGTGATGGATTTTCTTCGCTTAGTTTCCTGCATGGCATACACGTAAACATTAAATACGAGCCTCGATCGGCTCTCAGGTTATCCTGTGAATCGGCTCAAAGAGCCGATCCACCCATGGTTCGTATGAGGTCTACGATCACATGGTGGTCCTGCTTGATCGATATATAGCTAAAACGACCTACGACGATTTAGGGTTTTCACCACATAATCGGAACATCCTACGCGTGATTGAGCCTGGCAGCCACGCACGGTGACAATAAACCAACCCTAGACAAGGCCTAAAAACCAACATGAAGTTGATCCCCGGAACATCTTATCTAGGGCTAGCAAACTACACCCTACGTGCTACTGGATCCTTCAACCCGTTTGCAAGGCCTAACTATGCAGATATTAAACTAATCCTTGAAGAACAAGGAGCAATCATAACGGATCGGATCTACTAAACATGGATCAAGCAAGGTGCCGCCCTTACACCTAAGATAGGTGTAAGGGCGGCTAGACGTCTAAGGGTTGCATGGACAAAAGCATGTAATATGATGAAACAATGCTAACCCTAACACATCTATGATAACTACGTTACTCGCCATCAACAAGGCTTCAGCACGAGCAACGCATGAACAACGAATAAACGTATACTGCCTAGATCGCAAGATGCGATCTAGGCAAGCATGATGCTTACCGGAAGAAACCCTCGAAACAAGGGGTTGGCGATGCGCCTAGATTGGTTTGTGATGAACGTGATTGTTGGTTTTCTCAATAACCCTAGATACATATTTATAGTCCGTAGACTTTCTAACGTGGGAGTAATCCCAACCGTGCACGAGCCAAATTCTAATGTGTCGACACGTATCCTACTATATTTACAGATACACGGGCCAACTAGCCCAAACTATCTTGTACAAGGCCGCTTCATGTATATCTTCCATGTATATTCTCCAAGCCCAATCTTGATCGCGGCCCACCTCTAATCCAATCGTGATACGATCCAATCAATACAATTCAAGAAAGGGATGGATATTCACTTTGGAGAAGTGCTTCTAGGACCGCCACCCGATTCAGGCGATCCTACAATGAGGATGTCATCGCGCCAAGCTTCGAGCCCGAAGAAGACAATGGGGTCCCTAACGCTTCATCTTTCCCATGTTATGACTTTTTGAGTAATGCAGGGTTGCTGGATGATTTCTTGACCCTCATTAATAAGGCGGGCTTAACCGCCTATATGGGAGATGAAAGGGAGCAATACTACATGCTCACCAAAATCTTTGTTGAGAGCTTCAAGTTCGACAACAAGCACTATCACCCGACAGTTGCATTCAAGATCTATGGTAATCCTATTACTATGCAATTGGAAGAATTTTGTGTTGCATTGGGCATTTCCCCTGTAGGTACAGCAAGGAAGATTGAGGACAACCCCAGGGTCTTGTTGGAGCTCTATCGAGAGATCACCAATGATGATTGCCGCACCATTCAGCGTGGCAAGATAAGAAACATCCAACTTCCCGCCATTAAGTATTTTGCCTATTACATTGCTACTAACATTCTTGGTAGGGAGAACACTAGCAATATTTCTAGGTACCATCTTGCTTTCTTAATTGCTGCACTTACTGGAGAGACACCTTATCATCTTGGTTCTCTTATTGCTCGCCGTTTGTCTAACAAGGGGCCTATTTTTGGAGGAACTATTGCATCGCGCATTTTAGCACATTTAGAACTTCCTCTTGACTCTAATGATGTGCCATTAACTCCTATAAGGCTTGATATTGCTGCTATGAAGAGCCATCAATTTGTTACCGCTGATTCTACTTCAGATAATTTGGTCTATAGAATGTTGTTTGCTGACGGGGATGAGAAGGAAATCCCTTTGCCCCAGCCAGATTTGTTCAGTATTGACAGGAAACCATGGTCGCGCTCTAAGGAGGAGGTGGAGGAGAAACTGAAGATACAAGGCTTCCACCAGCAGCATGACTCCGAGGACGCCGAGCCCTCCTATGACTACACCGTCACGTATCCGGGTGCTTCTTCTAGCACATACGCGGAATATGATCCATCTTCGTCGTACTACGGAGGTGCTACTTCATGGGCACCATGGGATTGAACTCCACTTAGGCCAAAAGCCTAAGCTTGGGGGGAGGTATACCGGCATCACTCATTCTTTGCATATTATGGTTGCTGGATACTTGTATATACTTGTTTAGTTTCTTTGAGTGGTTTTCTAATGAGAGGGAGATGATATTTTGGGAAGTGCTGCCTGAAAACAGATTCTGAACTGTTACCAAAAACATTCTCAAAAATAGCAAGAACGATATTTTGCGAAGCCAATTTTTGTGCATGTTCCCCAGGTTGTTATCTAACTTTCATTAGTTGAACATTTTTCGATTTGAGCAGTGGAAGAATTTTTTAAAAATCGATTACTGTACTGCTGTCAAGTTTGATGAATTCCTGCTGCTTTGTGTTTATGTGACTCTTCTAGTTTCCATTTTCTTGTTTTTTTTGTTTCTTTCCTAAAACACAAAAAGACCAAAAATATTTCTGTTGTTTCTCTTCACCATTTGTTTATTTTGGTTTCTTGCATTTATTTTTCTTTATTTGCTATCGTTGGTTTGCTATAAGAAAATCCAAAAAGATTTTTCTTTGTTTGCTTGTTTCCTTTTGTTCTTGTTTCCAATTCGAAAACACCAAAAATATTTGATGTTCTTCTTTGATTTTGTAAAGTTTATTATGAATTCAATGGTCTTCGGTGGCTGGAGCGTGGTTTTCATTTCATATTATCCAAGCTACACAAGTGAAAGGCAATAATGACGATCTACGACAATTGGATTGTGGTGAGAGGCTGGTATGAACTCTGTTTGTTTTCATTTTTGTACATATACTCATCCATGTGAGCATGCTTAGTTGGTTCATGTGAGGTATATGTCATTTAAGAAAGTCTAGTAGTTCATGATCTCTCATGTTTAGCTCCAATTTATTAATATGAGTAGCATGTCATGGATGTTTGCTTGCATTGTTTTATTCATAAGTAGGTATGACATTGTGGTATCCTCCTCTGAATAATTCATTTGTATCGACTTGGCACATGCTCATCCATGCATATGACTGAACAAAAGTCAATTAAGCCTCTATGATTTACATTGCTTCAGAGTTCTTGTATCACTTTTATGCCTCCATTAATTTATTTTGCCGCAAGCATGATTATCACAGTGACTGCTCTCTTGATTTGTCACTCCCCAGTCTATTGCTAGCCTTCACTTGTACTGAGGGGGAACGCTGCTCGTGCTTCCAAATCCCTGAAAACCAAGTTGTTCCAAAGTGTCCACCATAAATACCTATGCATGGCATTTCAAACCATTCCAAGTAAATTCTCATGCGCTACCTTTAAAACCTTCAAAATGCTTCTCAATTTGTGTTAATGTTTTATAGCTCATGAGGAAGTATGTGGTGTTTATCTTTCAACCTTGTCATTTACTTTTGACGGACTTTCATAATAAGAGCTGGCAACGGGGTGCCCAGCCCCAACTAATAACTTCATTAATAATTCTCTTCACATGTTTTGCTCTGATTCATCGGTAAGCAACTTAATTTTGCAAATAGACACTCCTCCATGGTATGAGATTGATGGAAGGCACCCGAGGATTCGGTTAGCCATGGCTTGTGTAAGCAAAGGTTGGGGGGAGTGTCATCCATAATAAAACTAAAGTACATGTGTAAACAAAAGAGAAGAGGGATGATCTACCTTGCTGGTAGAAATAACGTCCTTCATGGGAGCCGCTCTTGAAAGTCTGGTTGGCGAGGTAGTTTGTGTACCCATTACCATTCGTTGACAACAACAAACACCTCTCAAAATGATTTTACTCCTGTTTTAAAAATGAAAAGCTCTAGCGCATGTTAATCCCTGCTTCCCTCTGCGAAGGGTCAATCTTTTACTTTTATGTTGTGTCTTCATCCTTTCTTTGAGCACTTTCTTGAGAGCACAACTGTCATTCTTAGTATAATATGCTTGTCCCAAAATATGATTGACTGTGGTATAACTTTGATGCTTTTATCTTTGACAATCTCTATTTCTAGTCTTTCTATGAACCTCAGAGGTGCCTGGGCATTTATGTTTTGCTGTTCAAATTCGGGCAAGCGAGATACCACTTTATCATATCCTTTTATGAACATTGCAATCCTGCTTATAGACATGATTCATGATGCTTATTATTAATTAATTGTTGGTACCTTTCCATGATTGACATAGCTATTGGATGATCTTATTTGCATGTACCTTATTATGAATTGCCTAAGTGTTAGTCATATCATGAGAATATTTACATCATATGAGCAAATGTGTTCATGAAAGTTCTTTTATCGCACTCAGTTGTTAACTGAATTGCTTGAGGACAAGCAATAAGCTAAGCTTGGGGGGAGTTGATACGTCCAAAACGTATCTACTTTCCCGAACACTTTTGCTATTGTTTTGCCTCTAATTTGTGTATTTTGGGTACAACTAACGCGGACTAACGCTATTTTCAGCAGAATTGCTCTGGTGTCTTGTTTTTGTGCAGAAATTCAACTTTCGGGAAAATCCTCGGAATTTATATCAATGGGCCTATTTTACCAGAAGACTCAGGGAGCCAGAAGGGCAAGCCAGGTGGAGGCCCGAGGGCCCCACACACACGGCCGGCGCGGCCCAGGGGGGGCGCGCCGCCCTAGTGTGTGGCCCCCTCGGCTGGCCTCCGACGCCCCCTCTGGACTACTTAAGGGGTTCGATCTAAAAATCGAGAAAAGAGAAGTCGAAGTCGCCAGAAACCCTCCAGTACGCCGCCACATCGCGAAACTCCGTCTCGGGGACCAGAAACTCCGTTCTGGCACTCCGCCGGGACTGGGAATTGGAGGAGATCATCGCCATCATCATCACCGACGCTTCTCCATCGACCATCCATGTTTCCCCCATCCATGTGTGAGTAATTCCCCCGCTGTAGGCTGAAGGGGATGGTAGGGATTGGATGAGATTGGTCATGTAATAGCATAAGATTGTTAGGGCATAGTGCCTAGTGTCCGTAATTGGTACTTTGATGATATTGTTGCAACTTGTTATGCTTAATGCTTGTCACTAGGGCTCGAGTGCCATGATCTCAGATCTGAACATGTTATTATTTCATCATGATATGCATTGTTTTATGATCTTACCTGCAAGTTGTATACACATGTCGCTGTCCGGAACCAAAGGCCCCGAAGTGACAGAAATCGGGACAACCGGAGGGGATGGCGGTGATGTGAGGATCACATGTGTTCACAGAGTGTTAATGCTTTGCTCCGGTACTCTATTAAAAGGAGTACCTGTTATCACCAGATTTTAACCAAATCAGAGGTGGGCTGTGATTGAGATGGGCTTAGCGAATATGCATGGAAATTATTCATGAATCGGCCTTGTATAAAGAGTTTGGGCCAAATTGCCTGTGTATCTGTAAAATATAGTAGGATACGTGTCGGTTAGGATTAAGAGATAGAGTTTAGATCATGCACGGTTGGGATTATTCCCAAGTTAGAAAGTCTGCGGACTATAAATATGTATCTAGGGTTTTTGAGAAAAAGGACGATCACGTTCACAACAAACCAATCTAGGCGCATCGCCACCCCTTGTTTCGAGGGTTTCTTCCGGGTAAGCGCTATGCTGCCTTGCGATCTAGGCAGTATCTTGTTTATTCGTTGTTTATGTGTTGCTCGTACTGAAGCCTTTTTGATGGCGAGCAACACCGTTATCATGGATATGTTAGGGTTAGCATCGGTACTTTCTTGATGTATTTGATTAGTCGTGCTACCCCTGGATATCTAGCCACCCTTGTACCGATCTTAGGTGCAAGGGTGGCACCTTGCTTAGTCTTTATTTAGTAGATTCGATCCGTTATGATTGCTCCTTGTTCTTCAAGGATTAGTTTGATATCTACATAGTTAGGCCTTGCAAACGGGTTGAATGATCCAGTAGCACGTAAGGTATAGTTTGCTAATCCTAGAGAGGATGTTCCGGGAATCAACTCCACGTTGGTTTTTAGGCCTTGTCTAGGGTTGGTTTATTACCATCTTTCGTGTCTGCCTGGCTCAATTACGTGTAAGATGTTCCGGTTATGTGGTGAAAACCCTAGATCGTCGTAGATCGTTTTAACTTAATATTGATCAAGCAGGACCACCATGTTATCGTAGATCTCATACGAATCATGGGTGGATCGGCTCCTGGAGCCGATTCACAGGACAACCTGAGAGCCGATCGAGGCTCGTATTTAATGTTTATGTGTATGCCATGCAGGAAACTAGTCGAAGCAATCCATCACCTTCCTGACTAGGTATAGGTCAGGTGGCACGCCCTTGCACCAGCATCGGACGTGCGTGCCGGAGCATTGCGGGCCGTCGCCCGAGGGACCAGGGCCCACCAGCAGTCCTGGGAGCCTCCCGGCTCTACGTGTTTCCCGTCGGTACTCGCCGGTGGGTTTTGGTGGTCAACACATTCTGGCACGCCCGGTGGGACCTTCTTCTACATCAACTGCATCAACATCCGCATCAGAGATGGCGGAAGATCCAGTCACGTACGAAGATCTGTCTGAGGAGTACAAGAAGAAGTATGACGAGATCAAAGCTCTCTTCGAAGCCGACCTCATCGGATCTTTCCATAAGACCCGCTCACACGGCATCAGGTGGAAAGGGTTCTCAGCTGAAGGCGCTCTCGATGGAGTGGATCTGTCTACTCCTTCAGAAGAACGCACCAGGTCTCTACGTCAGGAGATTAATCACATGGTAGCTCATTCGCTACACCGCCATTCTGAGAGCCTGGTGAAAACTTTGGAGCGTGTCGCGCTTCACGTGGTCCAGGAAATCATGAAGCATCAGTACTCTCCGTCAGGACCTACTCTAGGGACTCACCAAGGAGAGATACCGTTCCAGACCAGACCACAGCTGCCATTCGCGCTAGCAGCACCAGAACTGCCGAGTTCACCGGCATACGTCGTCTACAAGATCGGTGGCGATCCTAGTGATTACCAGTTCTTGTATGAACCGCCTAAGGAGATCCCGCACGGATGGATGTGCACATATGTGCCAGACTGCAATAACTGGGCACGCACGAATCAGGTTGCAGTAGGAACAGCGCCACCCAGAATTGTGTCAGGACAAGTTCAAGCGTTCGGTAATCCTGGTTGAGACAGAAGAAGATGAAGACTCTGCAGGAGATCAGGAGGTAGCCGTGGCTGAATGGACTCGGGGGCAAACCCCGTGTCCTGCAAATGGGTTAAACCACAAGGTCCTGCAAAAGGGTTTGACTTCGACGTGAGCAAAGCTGAGCAGATTTTCGACCTCTTACTCAAGGAGAAGCAGCTGAAGTTACCCGAAGGCCATAAAATCCCTACGGTGCAAGAGATGAACGGAAGGCCATACTGCAAGTGGCATAACTCGTTCACCCATACCACCAGCGACTGCAAAGTGTGGCGTCAGCAGATCCAAATGGTGATAGAACAAGGCCGTCTAATTTTTAGCCAGTACGCCATGAAAGTTGACACGCATCCTTTCCCTGTCGTTAACATGGTGGAGTGCACTTACCCCGGGAGGTGCCAGCCAGGTTTCTCGTTCAGCATCAACATGGTAGGACCTGTGTACCACCCTGGTAAGGACAAAGACGAGAGCAGTCGCCCTCGTGACAAAGAAAAAGAGGAGGCCGTCCCACGCGACCGGCCCCGACACGATGACAAGCGCTACATCACGGAGGAACGAGTGAGGAATGTGCGATACCAGCGACCTCTCTCCGAGCACCTCATCAACAAATATGAGCGTCAGTACGACCAACGCCGGCGATACGACGACGACGATGAAAGAGATCGTCGGTCTAGTGTGGATAACAGGAAATATCGTCGGTATGATCGAGACGACGAAAGATATGAGCGCCGTGCCAAGGAAAAGTCAAGAGAGCAGGACGACGTGGACAGATACTGGGATTGTCCTTTCTTCAAGCATTGCTTGGGATTCGGGGATGAGCCGATTGCCTACAATCGGCAAGCGCCCGAGTGTAGACGAAAAAGAGGGACACAGGAGACGTGTCAGTGTTCAAGCGTCTAGGGCCTCTCCCGTCTCGGAACAAGCAAGCTGAGTCCTCTCGGGTGGAAGATCTCGAGGAGTTAGAAGATGAAGATGAAGAAGAAGAAGATAGATACCACCGGCCAAGGTGGTGCCCTGATGGACTCAGTCATTCTCAAAAGCGTAGGGTTCAGCGACTACGTAGCGTAGAGGAAGCCGAGAGACGATACCTACACGCGTTAAGGAAAGCGCGGCCTGATCTGGCCGCGAAAATTCAGCAAACTCTGGACGAGGAGGGTCGTCCACAGAAGAAAGAGTGGCGCCCCAAACAAAAGAAAGCCGATGATAAGACATCGGCTGGCACGAACATGGTGTTCATTCTTCCGTCGGAGTTTTGTGCTCCAGGAACAGAAGAGGCACCTATAGCACAGCTTGACTGTGGCCCACGACCAGTCATCTTTGAGAAGCCACGAGAAAGGAGCTACAGGCATCTGAAGGCCCTGTACTTAAGAGGTTATATCAACGGGCAGCCTGTCAACAAGATGTTGGTTGACACGGGAGCGGCAGTCAATATAATGCCATACTCCATGCTACGTCGTTTGGGACGTTCTAGCGCAGACCTGATCAAAACCAACGTCACATTGAACGACTTCAACGGCCAAGCATCAGAGGCGCAAGGCGTTCTGAACGTGGATTTAACTGTAGGCCGAAAGACCATCCCTACGTCATTCTTCATCGTCGACAGCAAAAGCACCTACGCTGTCCTGCTAGGGAGAGATTGGATCCACGCTAACTGCTGCATTCCATCCACGATGCACCAATGCTTGATACAGTGGGATGGAGATGAAGTGGAGGTCGTCCATGCAGATGATTCAGCCGAAATCTCAACGGCTGGCATGAACATTTGGGAAGCGGAAGACCAAGAGCCGCTCTCCGGAATCAGTTTGGACGGCTGTGAGTGCATCGAAGTGACAAAAAACGGGGTGAGGCTGGTCTTATCCACCGGCCTGACAGTATAGCAAGAGCAAAGGCAACGGACATACGTGGCAAGGCCGATCCCTGCGATCGGCCCCAAAAAATAAAAAGTGATGATCTCGTCTCAAGCATGCCACGTAGTCGCAGTAAAGCACGAACAAGATGTAAACCTTCAGTGAGCAATACAATCAAAATGGGGGCCGATTCCAGCAATCGGCCCATACTATCCTCGCCATACGTTTTGCCTGTGTTTAACATCGATCTAGCAGGCGACGGAAAGCTAGGGTATGGGTTTACATCGGCTGATGAGCTAGAAGAGGTTGACATTGGTCCTGGGGATAAGCCACGACCAACTTTTATCAGCAAAAAGCTAGATCCACATCTCAGGAGCCAGATGATAGCTCTGTTAAAAGAATACCCAGATTGCTTTGCATGGGATTACACAGAGATGCCTGGGTTCGACAGGAGCATCATTGAGCATCGGCTCCCTCTCAAGAAAGGATTTCGGCCGTTCCAGCAACGTGCACGTCAGATGAAGGCCGATATCCTAGAAGAAGTCAAGAAAGAGGTCGAGAAAATGTTGACCGCAGGGTTCATCGAGCCGTGCTTGGTACGCTGAATGGATTTCCAATATAGTGCTCGTGCGAGAAAAAGGATGGCCGATGGCGCGTTGCCATAGATTTTCGAGATCTCAATAGAGCCACTCCAAAGGATGAATATCCCATGCCGGTAGCAGAGACATTGGTCAATGCAGTTGCTGGTCATAAGGTCTTAAGTTTCATGGATGGCAACGCCGGCTACAATCAGATCTTCATGGCTCCCGAAGATATACACAAGACTGCATTCAGAGTACCGGGTTCAGTGGGCTTGTTTGAATATGTAGTCATGACTTTTGGACTGAAGAATGCCGGTGCAACGTACCAAAGAGCCATGAATTACATCTTTCATGATCTGATCGGCAAATTGGTGGAAATTTACATCGATGACGTGGTGGTCAAGTCTGTCTCCGTAGAAGGACACCTGGAGGATTTGCGACGCATCCTGAACCGAACCAGGAAATTCGGGCTAAGAATGAATCCAAAGAAGTGTGCTTTTGGGGTGACGGCCGGTCAGTTCTTGGGTTTCTTGGTTCATGAACGTGGAATCGAGATCGGCCTGAAAAGCCAGGAGGCAGTGCGCACCATGCAACCACCTACCACGAAGAAGGAACTCCAATGCCTCATCGGCAAAATCAACTTCGTCCAAAGATTCATCTCCAATCTGTCAGGACGAATTGACCGGTTTATGGGATTGGTGAAAATTAAATCTGATGACGAGTTTCACTGGGGGCAGAGCAGCAGCAAGCGTTTGAAGATATTAAGGAGTATCTATCGACACCGCCTGTGCTGGTTCCGCCTCAGCAAGACAGACCATTCTACATTTACTTATCGGTAGCTGACACTTCCATCGCGTCAGTGGTGGTGCAACTCTATGATGGTCTGGAAAAGGTGGCTTTCTACCTCAGCAGAAGGATGTTGGATGCAGAGACGAGGTATCCTGAGATCGAGAAGTTGTGCCTCTGCTTGTTTTTCACCTGCACCAAGCTTCGTCACATCTTTCTGACGGCAGAAATTATCATCATATGCAAATCAGACGTCGTCAAACATATGTTGTCGGCCCCTGTTTTAAAAGGCCGACTTGGTAAATGGATGTTTGCATTATCGGAGTTTGATCTCCGGTATCAGCCTGCGAAGGCAGTCAAGGGACAAGCATTGGCCGATCTCATTGCTGAACGAATCAATACTAATATAGCAGCACTATCTGTACGTGCATGGGCTATGTTCTTCGATGGATCGGCTTGTGACGATGGTTGTGGCATCGGCATTCTACTCGTGTCGCCTCGGGGGGCAACATATTCCTTCTCCATCAGGTTATCTACCCTTTGCACCAACAATGTCGCTGAGTATGAGGCAATACGCAAGGGAATGGAGTTGCTTTTGGAAGCCGGGGCAGAGGCGGTGGAACTTTTTGGAGACTCTAAGTTGGTGATTTCCCAGCTCACGGAGGAATACAAGTGCGAGAGTGAGTCACTCTTCCCATTATGGATGGAATGCCGTGAGCTGATGGCACAATTTCGGTACATCAACTTCAATTGGGTCCCAAGATCCCAAAATACCGAGGCCAACGATCTCGCACAGATGGCGTCAGGCTACAAGGACATACCAGACGGGTTAGAAGTTCAGGTGCAGTTCCTGGAACAGGATGACTGGAGAGCCGATATCTTCAATTACTTGAAGGATCCGGCTCGGAGGGCACCTAAACGGATAAGGTACAAGGCCATGAAATATGTCCTTATAGGAGATGACATGTTCTACAGGACGTTGGAAGGATTACTCCTCAAATGCCTGGGACCAACCGAGTCCAATCGGCTCTTACACGAGGTGCATGAAGGCGCCTGTGGAACTCACCAATCGGCTCATAAGATGAAGTGGCTGATCAGGCGATCAGGGTTTTACTGGCCCACCATGCTTGAGGACTGCTTTAGGTACTATAAAGGGTGTCAAGCGTGTCAGATGTTTGGGAAAATTCAGATGGTGCCCGCATCGGCAATGAACCCCATCATCAAGCCTTGGCCATTTCGAGGTTGGGGCATGGATATGATCGGCAAAATCCATCCTGCATCGAGCAAAGGCCACGAGTGGATTTTGGCCATTACAGATTACTTCACTAAATGGGTGGAGGCCGTCCCTATGAAGAAGGTAAAATCGGAAGATGTTATCAATTTTGTGAAAGAACATGTCATTCATAGATTCGGGATCCCCCAGACTATCACGACCGATGGAGGTTCGGTCTTCGTGTCTAAAGAGTTCAGAAAGTTCTGCGATGACATGGGGATTAAACTGATCCGATCGTCCCCGTACTATGCTCAAGCAAACGGGCAAGCTGAAGCGTCCAACCAGAGCCTTATCAAGCTGATTAAGAGGAAAGTTGACGAAAACCCTAGGCGTTGGCATGAGGTATTGTCGGAAGCTTTGTGGGCCTATCGCATGTCATGCCATGGAGCTATAAAAACTTCGCCATACCAGCTGGTCTATGGGCAGGAAGCCGTATTGCCTTGGGAAATTACGGCTGGATCGAGACGTGTTACGTTTCAGAATGATCTAACAGCTGAAGAATATGCAGCCCTTATGAGTGATACTATTGAGGATTCAACGGAACTCAGACTTTGGTCGTTGGAGAAGATTAAAGAAAACAAAGCCAAGGTAGCCCGTGCATACAATAAGAAGGTGAGACCAAAGGAGTTTCAGGTTGGTGATCTAGTATGGGAAGCTGTGTTGCCATTAGGGACTAAGGATAAAGAATATGGTAAATGGTCTCCTAATTGGCACGGTCCGTACGAGTCGACCAGGTTTTGAAGGGTAATGCATACATGCTCGAGCAGCTAGACGGTGTTAAATTCCCAGTAGCTGTCAATGGTCAACATCTCAAGAAATATTTCCCAAGCATGTGGGATGACGGACAGTGAAATATGGGGGCCGATGCATAAAATCGGCCAGTAAAAAAAAATATATATACAAATCACAGCCGATGCATAGACATCGACTTTAGAAATATGCAAGACAATAGTATACAAGTACAGCCGATGCACGGACATCGACTTCAGAGTAAAAAAGCCGATGCATAGCCATCGACTCTAGAGAAACAAGCTCAATTGAGCAGTTAACAGATTATTTTCTCCCATTGGATTCGCTGAAGAGTTGAATCTGTGCGTTTGAGATCTAAGGTTGGCGTGGACACGGATTGGACCTGTTTGGACAGCAATTTGGGGGTTCTGATTTTATTCTCTCAAACGAAGGTTGCAGATTACCGTGTAAATAGGCAACTGATTTGGCCTTAATCGCGTTTTATGGTAAAGGCCGATGCGCTGCCATCGGCTCTTTGCGCGTTGACTTACTTTGGCAATCGGCAAAATTGATGTGAAAGCAAAATTGACAGAGGAACATTTTCTTCATGAATAGAAGGGATTTCTTACAAAGAAAGAGCCGATTGCTCGAGGGAGGAAGAACAAAAGAGAGGTCTATTGACCAATCTGCTACTACTACTAGACCTATGCTAGTAGGTGCTGCTCTACGGGCCGTCGCTGCCCTCGTCGTCGCCGTTGGAGCTGCCATCGGCACTGCTGCCGGCGGGCTCCTCGTCGCTGCTCCCGTAGCCCTCAATGGGTGCCTCGTCGTCGTCGTCGTCGTGGTCATCCGATCCGGCGCGGAAGCGCTTCGCCGGCGGGTAGTCCTCGAGGGAATCGTCGTCCTCCTCTTCTTCCTCCTCGTCGGAGGAAGTGTAGTCGTCCCAGGAGAACGAGTCATCCTCGCTCTCCGCCTCCAGCTCCCCATCGGCGAGGAACTGGAGGTCATCGTCTCCGCTGGTCAAGGACTTGTCGTCCTCAGACCAGACGGAGGAGTCGTGGTCCTCCTGGTCCCATTCCTCTGGGGCGCGGTGGTTGTGCGCCACCATCAAATCCCACTCCGGCGTGGGCTCGCGGGAGGAGGAAGATGAGGAAGAGGAGGACTGGGAAGAAAGACCCGACGAGGCGGAGGAGGAGGAAGAGGAAGACATTGCTACAGAGGAAGGGGGTTTTTTGTGCCGATGGCTAGTACAGAGCAAGAGGATGAAGAAGCGAACTGTTCGGCGCGGTTAAATAAAAGGGGATATAGTGGAGATTTAATGCCACAGCAGTTTCCGAGGAAGTGGTGCCAAAAAGAAAAAAAGGGGGGGGGGGAAGAAAAAACTGTCAAATCACGCGGAGAAGTTGAGAAGGCAAGGCATCATGATGAAGGATACTGTGACGGTTCTGCTCTGCCACGACATGACCCGACGAAGAAAGAAAAAACAGAGTGGTTTTGGAATTATCATTACCAAAACCAGGGGGCATGTGTTATCACCAGATTTTAACCAAATCAGAGGTGGGCCGTGATTAAGATGGGCTTAGCGAATATGCATGGAAATTATTCATGAATCGGCCTTGTATAAAGAGTTTGGGCCAAATTGCCCGTGTATCTGTAAAATATAGTAGGATACGTGTCGGTTAGGATTAAGAGATAGAGTTTAGATCGTGCACGGTTGGGATTATTCCCAAGTTAGAAAGTCTGCGGACTATAAATATGTATCTAGGGTTTTTGAGAAAAAGGACGATCACGTTCACAACAAACCAATCTAGGCGCATCGCCACCCCTTGTTTCGAGGGTTTCTTCCGGGTAAGCGCTATGCTGCCTAGATCGCATCTTGCGATCTAGGCAGTATCTTGTTTATTCGTTGTTTATGTGTTGCTCGTACTGAAGCCTTTTTGATGGCGAGCAACACCGTTATCATGGATATGTTAGGGTTAGCATCGGTACTTTCTTGATGTATTTGATTAGTCGTGCTACCCCTGGATATCTAGCCACCCTTGTACCGATCTTAGGTGCAAGGGTGGCACCTTGCTTAGTCTTTATTTAGTAGATTCGATCCGTTATGATTGCTCCTTGTTCTTCAAGGATTAGTTTGATATCTACATAGTTAGGCCTTGCAAACAGGTTGAATGATCCGATGAGCACGTAAGGTATAGTTTGCTAATCCTAGAGAGGATGTTCCGGGAATCAACTCCACGTTGGTTTTTAGGCCTTGTCTAGGGTTGGTTTATTACCATCTTTCGTGTCTGCCAGGCTCAATTACGTGTAAGATGTTCCGGTTATGTGGTGAAAACCCTAGATCGTCGTAGATTGTTTTAACTTAATATTGATCAAGCAGGACCACCATGTTATCGTAGATCTCATACGAATCATGGGTGGATCGGCTCCTGGAGCCGATTCACAGGACAACCTGAAAGCCGATCGAGGCTCATATTTAATGTTTACGTGTATGCCATGCAGGAAACTAGTCGAAGCAATCCATCACCTTCCTGACCAGGTATAGGTCAGGTGGCACGCCCTTGCACCAGCATCGGACGTGCGTGCCGGAGCATTGCGGGCCGTCGCCCGAGGGACCAGGGCCCACCAGCAGTCCTGGGAGCCTCCCGGCTCTACGTGTTGCCCGTCGCTACTCGCCGGTGGGTTTTGGTGGTCAACAGTACCTTAATATCCAGTAGATTCCCTAGAGGCCCGGCTGCCACCGGCTGGTAGGACAAAAGATGTTGTGCATGTTTCTCATTGCGAGCACGTACGACTATGTATGGAACACATGCCTATGGATTGCTTTGTACTTGGACACCGCTTTATTATTATCTACAAATGCCCTGCTTTGATTATTACATGAGTTTCTCTCATCCATGCAACACCCGACATCCATCCCTGTGCCTACAGTATTTTAATCCTGCTGTTTACTAAAATCACTACTGATGTTTGTGTTACTCTGCTGCTGTTATTTCACTACTGCAACTACTATAAAACTGTTACTACTGATAAACTCTTGCGAGCAAGTCTGTTTCCAGGTGCAGCTGAATTGACAACTCCGCTGTTAAGGCTTTCAAGTATTCTTTGTCTCCCCTTGTGTCGAATCAATAAATTGGGTTTTACTTCCCGCGAAGACTGCCGCGAGCCCCTATACTTGTGGGTTATCAGGAGGCCATCAAAAAGAGAAAAAGAAAAGAAAAGAAAGAAAAAAATAGAAAATAAAAAGAAAAAAAGGGAATAAAGAAAAAGGGGGCAGCATTACTATCTTTTATCCACACTTGTGCTCATGTTTTAGCACCTACAGTATTCATAGTCATCATTTGTGCTCATGTTTAGCACCTACACTTCATATGAGAGAGTTTTCATGTTTTACTAGTATAACTATGTGGGGAATTTACACTATAGAACTTGGGTTGTATATTCCAATGATGAGCTTCCTCAAAAGTGCTCTAGGTCATTGTGAGCAACCAAGTTGGATGCACCCTCACTAGTTCCATTGGAGAGCTTTCATATACATATAGCTCTATGTGCATCCGTTGCATGGCAATCACTACTCCTTGCATAGCTTCGATTATAAGACTTCCTCTTGTCTAATAATCACTTATAGCTTTGTAAGACTTTCTTCCATTTGGCCTTCCAAACCCCCATTAACGTTCTTTATGCCATAACATCCTGGTGCTAATACCAAATGCTTGCGCTCACCGGTTGAGTAGACTTCGAAACAGATGATTCATGGCGTTCATGTTTATGTTTACTTGACTGAATCCTTCTTATGTTGTGAAAATTTACTTGATGCTTGGAATGAAGGATAGAACTTCTACGCTGAATACTTAACACATCTTTAATGAACTTTGTACGGTTTCATGTCTTTGAAGCAATAGTTCATGAAAACTTCTAGCTTGTTTAACTCTTGCATTATCATCTCTTATATCAATATAGACATTTGCTTTGAGTGATTTGATCTCAGTTCATATGCTTTACATCATTATTGGATCAAGATTATGTTGGTAGCATGTCACTTCGAAATTATATTTGTTATCGTTTACCTACTCGAGGACGAGTAGGAACTAAGCTTGGGGATGCTGATACGTCTCCAACGTATCGATAATTTCTTATGTTCCATGCTTGTTTTATGACAATACCTACATGTTTTATTCACACTTTATATCGTTTTGATGCATTTTCCGGAACTAACCTATTGACGAGATTCTAAAGTGCCAGTTCTTGTTTTCTGCTGTTTTTGGTTTCAGAAATCCTAGTAAGGAAATATTCTAGGAATTGGACGAAATCAACACCCAGTATCTTATATTTCAAGGAAGCTTCCAGAGCACCGAAGAGGAGCCAGAGGAGAGCCAGGTGGGCCCCACACGTGGTGGCGGCGCGGCCAAGGGGGGGCGCCCCCTGGTGTGTGGAGCCCCCGTGGCCCTTCCGACTCCGACTCTTCGCCTATTTAAGCCTCCCTGACCTAAATTTTCGATACGAATAAGCAACGGTACGATAAAAGTTCCAGAGCCGCCGCCATCGCGAAGCCAAGATTCGGGGGACAGAAGTCTCTATTCCGGCACACCGCCAGGACGGGGAATTGCCCCCGGAAGGCATCTCCATCGACACCACCGCCATCTTCATCGCCGCTGCTGTCTCCTATGATGAGGAGGGAGTAGTTCTCCCCCGAGGCTAAGGGCTGTACCGGTAGCTATGTGGTTCATCTCTCTCCCATGTACTTCAATACAATGATCTCATGAGCTGCCTTACATGATTGAGATTCATATGATGAGCTTTGTATCACTATTAATCTATGTGCTACTCTAGTGATGTTATTAAAGTACTCTATTCCTCCTCCATGATGTAACGGTGACAGTGTGTGCATCATGTAGTACTTGGCGTAGTTTATGATCGTAATCTCTTGTAGATTATGGAGTTAACTATTACTATGATAGTATTGATGTGATCTATTCCCCCTTTCATAGTCTGTCGGTGACTGTGTGCATGCTATGTTAGTACTCGGTATAATTGCGTTGGTCTATCATGCACTCTAAGGTTACTTAAATATGAACATCGAATATTGTGGAGCTTGTTAACTCCGGCATTGAGGTGCTCTTGTAGCCCTACACAATGAATGGTGTTTGTTATCCAACAAGAGAGTGTAGAGTAGTTTCAGTTATGTGATCAATGTTGAGGAGTGTCCACTAGTGAAAGTATGATCCCTACGCCATATTTTATTCAGATTGCTATTACCACTCATATTCATCCATATCACTTGTATTTCACTATCTCTTCGCCGAACTAGTGCACCTATACATCTAACAAGTGTATTAGGTGTGTTGGGGACACAAGAGACTTCTTGTATCGTGATTGCAGGGTTGCTTGAGAGGGATATCTTTGACCTCTTCCTCCCTGAGTTCGATAAACCTTGGGTGATTCACTTAAGGGAAACTTGCTGCTGTTCTACAAACCTCTGCTCTTGGAGGCCCAACACTGTCTACAGGAATAGAAGCGTGCGTAGACATCAGTTGTTCTTGTCCATCTTGTAATAACATCATCTTCTTCTATCGGGTGCGCGTCCAGCGCTCCCGATGGGAGTAGCCCCCGAGTCTAGGTACGGATGCTTGCAATCCGTGCGTAGACTCAAGTTGTGCCACTCGAACATCTTCTTCTGTCGAAATATTTCTGCAAGTCTTCATGGGTCATCCGATAAGTTTACGCCTGGGCTCGTATTCTTTAGTAAGGTTTCAACACGTAAGGGATAATGAGTAACGTGCCCATCTTTGCTGGTTAACTGCCGATGGCAAAACAACGTTACCCTACGCAGAATCAAGTCCCCGAGCATGATCCTGGAGTACAAAAAGGTTTTATCGGGTGCGCGCTCAGCGCTGCCGATGGGAGTAGCCCCCGAGTCTGGGCACGGGTGCTTGCGGCTGGGTGCAGACTCGAGCTG
Organism: Lolium rigidum; assembly: GCF_022539505.1. Taxonomy (NCBI): domain Eukaryota; kingdom Viridiplantae; phylum Streptophyta; class Magnoliopsida; order Poales; family Poaceae; genus Lolium; species Lolium rigidum. Next base: position 78,757,976 of record NC_061510.1, read on the forward strand.
AACATTCCACCTTTTTTTTCTTCAAATATTTCTTCAAAGAGGCATCTTTGATATCACGTTTTATCGGGTGCGCACTTAATGCTTCCGATGTTTTCGTGTTTCATCGGATGCTTCCGGAAGGCTACATGACGTCATTGATGACGTTACCACTGCTGCGTTCTGACTGCCAAGACTTGACCTGGCGGACCCACCCTAGATCTGCGCGGGCAGTTTTTAGGAAATGACCGGTGCGTGCGTGCTGACCGAGGCGTCCCCTCGATTTCTGCACATCGTGGGAATAATGGGCCGCCGGTTTCGTTCTCTTCTTGGGTGACACGTGTACGACCGATCTGATCCTTCCCCCACGATGTTTATGGAGTTATGGCCACGATTTCCCATAAATCTTGTGGTATAAATAGGGAGCCTTCCCATTGTTTTTACTTTTTACCTTTCCACACTGCTCATCTTCTTCCCCAACCTTTCGTTTCACCCCTGTTCTCCTCTCTCGAGACGCCATGGGCAAGAAGAAGAGCACCAGTGCCTCAGACGCGGCCAAAGTCAGCCGTGACTGGAGCGCCTCCGCCATATCCAACCGTGACGTGAACAAGCTGCGAGCTCTCGGTCTCATCTCCTCATAGGACGACATTCGTCTCCCAGGTCCAGTTTCTCGCCCAAAGCCCCCGAAGGGCTTTACTGTTATGTTTGTCGCCTTTCTATTTCGTGGCCTCTCTTTTCCTGCCCACGGGTTTCTCCGCTCCCTTCTTTTCTTCTACGGGATTCAGTTCTGGCAGCTGACCCCAAACTCCATTCGCCACCTTTCCATCTTCATCACTATCTGTGAAGCCTTCCTCGGCATTGATCCCCACTGGGGTCTTTGGAGGAAAATCTTCTATGTTAAATGTCACAATGACAGCAATGGGCCCCCCCGTCGTTGGTGGCGTTGGCTTTGTTATCAGGAAAGAAGTCGACTAATTTGACTACCCGACGAAGGAATCCATCCAAGGCTGGCGCAACAAGTGGTTTTATCCGCGAGACACCTCAGTGCCTGGGCGGCGCTCCAATCTTCCTCCGTTTGAAGATGTCCTGATAACTCAGCCAAAGAAGTCCTTGCGAAACGCCCTTTCACCTAAAGAGAGGGCAATAGCTGACAAGCTGTTCGACCAGGTCGTAGATCTGAAGAACACGGGAGGCTTAACGATGTGCGGCACCGAGGTAGTCTCAGTGTTCTTACAACGTCGAGTGCAACCACTAATGTCCCGGCCCCACCAGTTGTGGTTGTATACTGGCAAGGACGACAAGTCGAGGGTCAGCTCTGCCGACATGTCGGCTGATGAACTCCGAGACGAAGTTCGCCGCTTGACGTGCCTCAGTATGAAGGACAATATTGTTCTGACCTCGGCTCGTCTCCCATATGATTTCCGCCATCTTCCGGCTGAGGTAACTTTTACTGTTTCTTGTTCTCTTATCGTTATCATCGTGTTGTTCTTCAATTTTTTGCTGATTCTGCTTATGCCGACAGGCTTCCACCGTGGCTCAATGTTATCCTCCTACACCCGAGAGTGGCGTGGAGCCAGAGGATGATGATGATGACTCCGAGGGAACTGAGGACGCCCATCATATCTTTGAGGATAGTGACGTCCAAGAAGATGATGCTCCTGAAGATGATGCCCTCGCCAAGAGCAGGCGGCGCAAGAGGATAGATGAGGACTTTATTACAACGGCTGAATCAAGTCCTAGCGGACGAGATGATGATGCCGATGAAACCGTATCGCCTCCCCCTACTGTGAGAAGCTCATCAGGCTTTTTTGCTGCTGAAGACGATCTGGACCTGTGAGTGTCTACTTTTCTCTTTGTAGTTTATCCTTCTCCATTCTGAATCATCCCTCCTCTTCTCTTTTTTTATAACTTAGCTCTGATGATGACGACAAAGTTCCTCTTGCAAAGAGGGCTAAGTTGCTCTCCGGGAAATCTGAATCAGCCAAAGAATCAAACCCTTCACCTGCCGAACCAACGCCACCCTCAAGGACGACCGTGGAAAAGGTTCCGGTGTCGAAGGTTATCCCTTCTAGCAATGCTCCCGCCTCGTCGGTTTCTCGAGACCATGTAAGTGATTTATTTGTCTTGCCTTTACCGAATTTCCACTTTCGACTGAATGTTTTTGGCTTTCTCTTGTGCAGCCAATTTATGCCACAGTTGATGTTGTGGTAGATTTCGCCGAGCAGTTCACCCGACTAGAGTCTGAAAATGCTCATCTTCGGAAGGTCATCAAAACTTCGGCTGACCAGGTGCTGGAGGCCAACAGACTTGCTGCCGATGCTAAAAATGAAAACTCCTCGCTGAAGGATGAATTAAAAAAGCCGAGGCGACAGATGAAGGATGAGCAGGATGCTAGGCGCGAGGCTGCAGTTGATGCCGATAAGAAGGAAGGCATCCTCCGCGAATCCATCACGAATTTATTGGGTAAGTTTCTTAGTGCATAGCTCTCCTTTAGTGTTCCCTTTCAGGCTGCTCATCCGCTCTCTTCCAGGGGCTGCCGATATAACCATCACTCGAGCTCGCATGCTTCGGGAGGACTCTACGTCTGATGCCCTATCACCTGCTGCCGAGTCCAACGTCCAAGTTCTTGGACTCCTTCTTCCCGCGTGTCGATCCTTTTGTAAATCCTTCGGCTAGTGAAGAATCCGGTCTTATCCGTGGTTTGCGTGACAAAATATCCCGATTGAACAAGGATATTACCAGTCTTCACGCGATGGCGGCGTTGGTGAAACGAAAGAGCGAGATTGCAACTGCTATAGAACAACATGCTCTCGATCGTCTCCGTGTTGCTACCGAAAGCTTGAGCTGTAAGTGTCTGCCCATCTGTTGATTTCTGATGAAACTTGAATATTCTTGAACTGACATTTATTTCTTGACAGTTGTAGCTTCCGATGAATCATAGGAAAACAGGAGGATCCACGAGAAGATCGAAGCGATGACTGACATTGCTCACCCGAAGCATGAGTTGTGGTCAAATCGACCGAAAGCTGTTATCGTGGCGAAATTCGAGCATCGAGCAGAGAAGGTGCATTATTATTTTGACAAGTTCCATGCTTATCTCACGATGGTCTGGAAGACAATGTTTCCTCTGGATCAAGCACCCGAAACTCTGTCTGCTCTGTTCACTCGATTCAAGTCCCCCGAGAGGATTCGACTGTTGGTGCGAAAGGAGCTCCAAGCTGGTGCTGAACTTGCTTTTGCATCAGTGTTAGCATGTCATCCGACTTTAGATTTGGAAGCCATAGCAAACACCAGAAGGAGTTTAGACCAGTACTATGATATTGCTAGGCATCCTGCGTATACCATCATCTCACGGATGGAGACAGGTATTGAGAGGGATCTGAAGGCCCGAGAGGGCCAGGAAACCTTGTAATGTCCTTGTACCTGCAAGGGTTAATCTTATGTAAATTCGATGTGTGTTTTACACATCATGTAGTTCTGGCGAATTTGTTAATTTGATTAATGATTTATTGCCGGGGGCGGCCGAGTGATCAATTCAGCCTGCTCACCCGATGACTCCGTTGTGATTGCAAGTTTATTGCAGAGTCGATATGTATGTTTTGTAGGAGCGACACCCGTCAAATAATCGAGGGATTTAGACGCTTGGCTTCGTCACGCGGTGCACCGGTTTGAGCCTTATTTTGTGATAGTATGTCCATCGACTGCAGCACTCGCGCGTTTTCTCGAGGCTTAGATGGGTTATTTTTTGTGTCATTAACCTTAGCTCCCGATAGGAGTATTTAATTAATGACACCGTGCGAGTGTGTTTTTGGCCAACGCTCCCGATGGGAGTAAGAGCCAATGGAAGGGGCCCCGAACAATTTGTTCGGATGATGAGGCCTGGATCAATAAAAAGGTAGAAAACCTGATCAGAATTTTATTCATAATGTAAGAGCAAACTTAAAAGCTGCTGAATAACAGAAAACAATTGTATCCTATGCGTAGAACCGTCGCAAATGTGCGCTGTTCCATGAATTTTCAACGTCTTTTCCCGAGGTTGGGTTTTTGAGCCGATAAGCTCCTCCTGCTATCACTTTAGTGATGATGAATGGCCCTTCCCATGGAGATTCGAGCTTCGAGGGTCTCTCTTGCTTCAGCCGTAGTACCATATCTCCAACACTAAAGCTTTGATTGCAGATTCGTTGGCTGTGATAATTTCTTAACGCCTGCTGGTACACCATTGTTCTTGCCAAAGCAATATCACGAGCTTCGTCAAGGAGATCCACGGCATCCTGCAACGCGATGTTGGAGGTGGATTCTGTGTACGCTGTCACCCGAGGAGCTTCGAATCGAACGTCAGCTGGCAAAACTGCTTCTGCTCCATGTACCAGGATGAACGGGGTGTACTGGGTCGACCTATTGGGTGTAGTGTGCAAACTCCAAAGCACAGATGGTAATTCCTCGACCCAGGCTCCAGCCGCACCCGTAAGGCGTTTCTTGAGGCCGTCCCCTATTAGACCATTGATCCTTTCCACCTGGCCGTTGGTCTGTGGGTGAGCCACCGTTGCAAATTTTAGCTTAATTCCACTGTCGTCACAAAACTTGTGAAACTTTTTGGAGTCAAAGTTAGTTCCGTTGTCTGTGATGATGCTGTGGGGCATACCAAATCGATAGGTTATTCCCCTAAAGAACTGAACGGCAGTTTCGGCTTTCTGATTTCGAACAGGTACTGCCTCGATCCACTTGGTGAACTTTTCGACTGCGACCAGTACATACGTGTATCCTCCAGGCGACGATCTTGGCAGCGGTCCAACTTGGTCGAGTCCCCATTGAGCGAAAGGCCATGCCAGAGGTATTGTCATCAGATCTGTCGCGGGAGCGTGTGGTTTGGGTGAAAAACGCTGGCAGGGGTCGCACTTCATAACCAGATCTCGAGCATCCGAAGCCGCCGTTGGCCAGTAAAATCCTGCCCTGAAGGCTTTTGCCACAAGGGCCCTGCTTCCTGCGTGGTGTCCGCAAATTCCCTCGTGTATCTCACGCAACAGCGCTTTTCCATCGTCAATGGCAATACACCTTTGAAAGAGATGTTGCGCTTGTAAAGTTCTCCATTTACCACAGTAAAGGCCTTTGACCGTCTGACGATTCGCCTTGCTTCTACGGGATCCTCTGGTAACTCCTGCTTCGTCAGGTATGTTAGGAATGGCTTGGTCCATAGTGGTTCAAGGAGGAGGACCTGTTCCGCAGGTCGAGGTGGAGATTCTTCGACAGCTTGATGCGGGTTTGCCTCCGATTCGTCAGCCGACGGCTTTGGAGGTACCGATGCTTTCTCTTTTATCGATCGTTGAGTGATAACTTCATAAAATACTCCGTCTGGAATGGGGGAGCACATGGATCCGATATTTGCCAGAGTGTCGGCTTCCTCGTTGTTGGCTCTGCCGATATGCTTAAGTTCGCACCCTTCGAATTTGGCTTCCATATTTTGGTATAACTGTCGGTAGGCGATCATGTTTTCACTAACCGCGTCGCATAGATTCATCGACTGTTGTACCACCAGGTTCGAGTCTCCATAAATTTCCAGACGAGTTGCTCCACATGCCTTTGCCATCTTCATTCCATGCAACAGTGCTTCATATTCTGCTTCATTATTCGTGGGCAGGGAGAAATTCATACGTAGTATGTATTTCATCTTGTCTCCTTGTGGCGTTATTAGTATCACCCCTGCTCCTGCACCTGTGCTCCGCTTGGACCCGTCGAAGTACATTGTCCATGAACCCGACATGTCGGGTGCTGCCGGTGTTTGCGACTGGATCTAGTCTGCCACGAAATCTGGGAGGACTTGGGATTTTATCGCCGTTCTGTTGACATAAGTTATGTCATGTGGCGCTATCTCGATAGCCCATTGGGACACTCGATCTGTGGCCTCTGGGTTAGTGAGTATATTCTTCAGTGGTGCCTCGCTTACGACGATGATCGGGTGCTCCGTGAAATAATGTCGTAGCTTGCGGGCTGTTCTCCACACTGCATACGCCAGCTTCTGGTGATGAGGGTATCTCTGTTTCGCAGGTGTGAGTACTTCACTGGGGTAGTAAACGGGTCTTTGTATGCCGTGAACTCTCCCTGCTTCTTCTCGCTCGACAACCAGGACGCTGCTGAATACTTGCACCATTGCTGCTATGTACATAAACAGTGTTTCTTTTTCGCGTGGGGTTACAAGTACTGGGGACGTTGATAAGATTTTCTTCAGATTATCAAAGGACTCCTGCGCCTCTTTTGTCCACTCGAATTTTTCTGGTTTTTCATTAGGCTATAGAAGGGCAAAGCTTTCTCTCCTAGCTTGGCGATGAATCTGCGGAGCGCTGCCAGTCGTCCTGCCAATTGCTGCACTTGGTGCAAATTCTTTGGCGGTTCCATGTCGAGAATAGCTTTGATCTTCAAGGGATTGGCTTCTATTCCTATGGCTGAGATGAAGTACCCGAGTACTTGTCCTCCTGGCACCCCGAAGAAACATTTCTTCGGGTTCAACTTGATTTTATACTTGTCGAGGTTGTCAAAGGTTTCCCGCAAATCGTCGATGAGAGTGGTAGCGTGCTTCGTCTTTACCATGATATCATCGATGTAAACTTCGATATTCCTCCCGATCTGTTCTCCGAGACAGGCTTGCATTCACCATTGATAAGTTGCCCCTGGATTTTTCAACCCGAAGGTCATGAAGTTGTAACAGAAAACGCCGTGTGGGGTAATGAACGTGGTTAGCTCCTGGTCTTCCTTCTTGAGCTTGATCTGATTGTACCCGGAGTATGCATCGAGAAAGGAGAGACGGTCACATCCAGCTGTGGAGTCGACTATCTGATCGATACGAGGCAGTGGGAAGTGATCCTTTGGGCAATGCTTGTTGAGACTGGTGTAATCGATACACATGCGAAGTGCGGTTGTGTCTTTCTTTGGCACCATGACGGGATTGGCCACCCACTCGGCTTCCTTGAGCTCCCGAATGAATCCTGCCTTGCGAAGGCGACTAACTTCTTCGTCAATTGCTTTCCTTTTTGGTTAAGAAAATTGACACATCGACTGTTGTACTGGTTTGGCTTTTGGGTCAACATTGAGGGCGTGCTCAGCGAGTTCCCTGGGAATACCTGGCATGTCGGATGGTTCCCATGCAAATATTTCCCAGCGCTCACGGAGGAACTCGATGAGCGCGCCTTCCTATGCGACAGTAAGGTCTGTCGACGTGTTGACTATTTTCTTCGGATCAAAGGGGTGTACCTGCTGCTTTTTTGCTTCTTTCGCGACATCAAACTCGTCGGATCTCACGTTTCGATTGTCGGCTGGTGGCTTCGTATGGTCCGTGATGGCATCGACTGCGTTAAGTTCTTCTGCAGCTCCGAATTTTGAGGCGATCTTCTGGAAATCTCTGTCGCAGTTATCTGAGCGGGAGAAGCTTCCATGGATAGTTATCGCTGTCCCATTGTTGCCTGGCATCTTCAGTTTCAAGTACGCATAATGGGGTACAACCATAAATTTGGCAAACGCAGGCCTGCCGAGGATGGCGTGATACTGAGATTCCCAGTCAACTACTTCGAACTCGATTTTCTCCTTCCTGAAGTTGCTAGGCGTGCCGAAGACTACATCCAGAGATATTTTTCCGAGGAAATAAGCGGGTCGAGTCGGTATTATGCCGTGGAATCCTGTGTCAGACTCTCTCAGCAAGTCGACTATTAGGCCCATTGCTTTCATCGTACTGGCAAATAACAAATTCAGGCCACTTCCTCCATCCATGAATACTTTGCTCATATTGTAACCTCTGATTTGTGCTTCAAGGACAAGGGCCGCATGACCAGGCCTTGGAACGGCCTTCGGGTGATCCGCCTTGCTGAAGGAGATGCTCTGCTCTGACCAGTCGATATATTCGGGTGTGTCGACCATGGCAACCTCCGCATACTTCACTTCTCGCGAGAACTTTTTGATTTCTCTCTTTGAGAAGCTGGTTTTATGGATCATGCTGACTGATACGTCTCAAACGTATCTATAACTTCTTATGTTCCATGCTACTTTTATGACTATACTCACATGTTTTATACACACTTTATGTCATTATTATGCATTTTCCGGCACTAACCCATTGACAAGATGCCGAAGCGTCAGTGCCTGTTTTTTGCTGTTTTTGGTTTCAGAAATCCTACAAAGGAAATATACTCAGAATTGGACGAAATCAATGCCCAGGTTCTTATTTTTCCACAGAGCTTCCAGAAGACCGAAGAGCATACGAAGTGGGGCTACGAGGTGGCCAGACCATAGGGCGGCACGGCCAAGGAGGGGCCCGGGCCGGTCTATGGTGTGGGCCCCTCGTCAGCCCTCCGACTCTGCCCTTCCGCCTACTTAAACTCTCCGTCGTGAAAACCCTATTACCGAGAGCCACGATACAGAAATAGTTCCAGAGACGCCGCCGCCGCCAATCCCATCTCGGGGGATTCAGGAGATCGCCTCCGGCACCCTGCCGGAGAGGGGAATCATCTCCCGGAGGACTCTTCATCACCATGATCGCCTCCGGACTGATGTGTGAGTAGTTCATCCTTGGACTATGGGTCCATAGCAGTAGCTAGATGGTTGTCTTCTCCTCATTGTGCTATCATGTTAGATCTTGTGAGCTGCCTATCATGATCAAGATCATCTATTTGTAATGCTACATGTTATGTTTGTTGGGATCCGATGAATATGGAATACTATGTCAAGTTGATTATCAATCTATCATATATGTGTTGTTTATGATCTTGCATGCTCTCCGTTGCTAGTAGAGGCTCTGGCCAAGTTGATACTTGTAACTCCAAGAGGGAGTATTTATGCTCGATAGTGGGTTCATGCCTCCATTGAATCTGGGACGGTGACAGAAAGTTCTAAGGTTGTGGATGTGCTATTGCCACTAGGGATAAAACATCGATGCTTTGTCTAAGGATATTTGTGTTGATTACATTACGCACCATACTTAATGCAATTGTCTGTTGTTTGCAACTTAATACTGGAAGGGGTGCGGATGCTAACCCGAAGGTGGACTTTTTAGGCATAGATGCATGCTGGATAGCGGTCTATGTACTTTGTCGTAATGCCCTAAGTGAATCTCATAGTTGTCATCATGATATGTATGTGCATTGTTATGCCCTCTCTATTTGTAAATTGCCCAACTGTAATTTGTTCACCCAACATGCTATTTCTTATTGGAGAGACACCACTAGTGAACTGTGGACCCCGGTCCATTCTTTTACATCTGAATACAATCTACTGCAATCATTGTTCTCTACTGCTCATTGCAAACAAACATCATTTTCCACACCATACGTTTAATCCTTTGTTTACAGCAATCCGGTGAGATTGACAACCTCACTATTAAGTTGGGGCAAAGTATTTTGATTGTGTTGTGCAGGTTCCACGTTGGCGCCGGAATCCCTGGTGTTGCGCCGCACTACACTCCTCCGCCAACAACCTTCACGTGGTCCTTGACTCCTACTGGTTCGATAACCTTGGTTTCTTACTGAGGGAAAACTTGCTGCTATATGCATCACACCTTCCTCTTGGGGTTCCAAACAGACGTGTGCTTCACGTGTATCAAGACTATTTTCTGGCGCCGTTGCCGGGGAGATCAAGACACGCTGCAAGGGGAGTCTCCCACATCCAATCTCTTTACTTAGTTTTTGTCTTGCTTTACTTTATTTTATTTACTGCTTTGTTTGCCTTCTATATCAAAAATACAAAAAATTAGTTACTTGCATTACTTTATTTACTGTCTTGTTTACGTTCTCAATATTAAAAACACAAAAAATTAGTTACTTGCATTTATTTTATTTAGTTTGCTTTATTTACTACTGCTAAAATGAGTAATCCTGAAGTTGAAGTTTGTTCGTTTAAGCAACAAGGGGGAGAAAGTTTTAAAGATGCTTGGTATAGAATTAGTGATACTCATCATAGGTGCACTAAGAAACACTCCACTATTATCCTACTTAGGAACTTTTATGTTGGTATCTCTAGCTGGAATAGGTATGTTCTTGATACTCTTGCGGGAGGTAATTTCCTAGGCACTCCTGCTTTAGATGCTAGTTGCATTATTGAGAGTCTAGTTGGAATACCACCTGTTAATGAAGTTAAAATTGAAATCTCTCTTGAAGATGTCATGAAAATGTTGGAGACCATAGAGAAAAATCTTCCAAGTATTAAGACTAAATTGGGAATATTACTTAATAGCACTGATAAACTTGATAAATCTCTAGGTGGAATTAATGAGAGAATTGCTGTCTTACAAACTTGTGCTACTCATGATAATAACACCCATAGGATTAGTGAACTTGAAGAAGCTATGTGAACCTTGGGTTTGACTTTTTCTTCTCTTAATTTTAAGGAGAAAGCTTATGTGGGTAGCAAAAGTTCATGTATGTCTCTAAGGTGCCTAAGCCCAAGAACTATTATAAGCCTAAAATTGATAAAGCACTTAGTACCACTATGGATGATGGAGCATCTAAGATACCTATTGTTACAAGTTGTGAAAATTATGATGTTAATGCTTCATCTCTTGATAATACTTGATTCACACTTTCTGCGCCTAGCTGAAAGGCGTTAAAGAAAAGCGCTTATGGGAGACAACCCATTATTTTACTTCTGCAATTTTGTTTTATATTTGAGTCTTGGAAGTTGTTACTAATGTAGCAACCTCTCCTTATCTTTATTTTATTGCATTGTTGTGCCAATTAAAGTCTTTGATAGTAGGGTTGATACTAGATTTGGATTACGAAACAGATTTCTTGCTGTCACGAAATTGAGTAGCCCCGTCTGTAGGTAACTCAGAAAAATCTGCCAATTTACGTGCGTGATCCTCAGATATGTATGCAACTTTCATTCAATTTGAGCTTTTTCATCTGAGCAAGTTAAGTGCCCTAGAAAAATTCGTCTTTACGGACTGTTCTGTTTTGACAGATTCTGCCTTTTATTTCGCATTGCCTGTTTTGCTATGTTGGATGGATTTCTTTGTTCCATTAACTTTCAGTAGCTTTGTGCAATGTCCAGAAGTGTTAAGAATGATTATGTCACCTCTGAATATGTGAATTTTTGATTATGCACTAACCCTCTAATGAGTTTGTTTTGAGTTTGGTGTGGAGGAAAGTTTCAAGGATCAAGAGAGGAGGATGATACAAATATGATCAAGAAGAGTGAAAAGTCTAAGATTGGGGATGACCCCGTGGTTCATCCCTGCATATTTCAAGAAGACTCAAGCATCTAAGTTTGGGGATGCCCAAGGCACCCCCTTCTTCATCGACAACTTATCAGGTCACCTCTAGTGAAACTATATTTTTATTCCGTCACATCTTATGTGCTTTACTTGGAGCATCTGTATGTTTTTGTTTGAATAAAATCGGATCCTAGCATTCCTTGTGTGGGAGAGAGACACGCTTCGCTGTTGCATATGAACACTGGTGTTCTTAGCTTTACTTTTAATGTTCATGGCGAAGGTTGAAACTGCTTCGTTCATTGTTATATGGTTGGAAACAGAAAATGCTTCATGTGGTAATTGGTATAATGCCTTGAATAATTTGATACTTGGCAATTGTTGTGCTCAAATAGATCATGTTTAAGCTCTTGCATCATGTACTTTGCACCTATTAATGAAGAACTACCATAGAGCTTGTTGAAATTTGGTTTGCATGATTGGTCTCTCTAAAGTCTAGATATTTTCTCGGTGAGGTGTTTGAACAACAAGGAAGACAAGTGTAGAGTCTTATAATGCTTGCAATATGTTCTTATGTAAGTTTTGTTGTACCGGTTCATACTTGTGTTTGCTTCAAACAACCTTGCTAGCCAAAGCCTTGTATTGAGAGGGAATACTTCTCGTGCATCCAAATCCTTGAGCCAAAACCTATGCCATTTGTGTCCACCATACCTACCTACTACATGGTATTTCTCTGCCATTCCAAAGTAAATTACTTGAGTGCTACCTTTAAAACTTCATTCTTTGTCCTTGCAATATATAGCTCATGGGAAAATAGCCTTAAAAACTATTGTGGTAAAGAATATGTAGCTTATGTATCTTATTTCTTATAAGTTGCTTGTTGAGCGGTAACCATGTTTCTGGGGACGCCATCAACTATTACACCTTTGTTGAATATCATGTGAGTTGCTATGCATGTTCGTCTTGTCCGAAGTAAGGGTGATTTATCATGATCAAATGGTTTGAGTATGCATATTGTTAGAGAAGAACATTGGGCCGCTAACTAAAGCCATGTATCATGGTGGAAGTTTCAGCTTGGACATCAATCCTCAATCTCTTATGAGAATATTATCTGTTGTTGAATGCTTATGCATTAAAGAGGAGTCCATTATCTCGTTTTCTATGTTGTCCCGGTATGGATGTCTAAGTTGAGAATAATCAAAAGCGAGAAATCCAATGCGAACTTTCTCCTTAGACCTTTGTACAGAGCGGCATAGAGGTACCCCTTTGTGACACTTGGTTGAAACATATGTTATGCAATGATAATCCATGTAAATCCAAGCTAATTAGGACAAGGTGCGAGCACTATTGGTATTCTATGCATGAGGCTTGCAACTTATAGGATGTCTTATGCATAACACATATGAATTATTACTACCGTTGACAAAATTGTTTCTATGTTTTCAAAATAAAAGCTCTAGCACAAAAACAGTAATCCATGCTTCCCTCTGCGAAGGGCCATTCTTTTAATTTATGTCGAGTCAGTTTACCTACTTCTTTCTATCTTAGAAGCAAACAATTGTGTCAACTGTGTGCATTAATTCCTACATACTTGCTTATTAGCATTCATCATATTACTTTGTGTTGACAATTATCCATGAGATATACATGTTGAAGTTGAAAGCAACCGCTGAAACTTATATCTTCCTTTGTGTTGCTTCAAAACTTTCTACTAAGAATTTATTGCTTTATGAGTTAACTCCTATGCAAGTCTTATTGATGCTTGTCTTGAAAGTACTATTCATGAAAAGTCTTTGCTATATGATTCAGTTGTTTAATCATTGTCTTTACCATTGCTTCGACTCACTTCATTCATCTCATATGATTTACAATAGTATTGATCAAGATTATGATAGCATGTCACTTCAGAAATTATCCTTGTTATCGTTTACCTACTCGAGGGCGAGTAGGAACTAAGCTTGGGGATGCTTGATACGTCTCAAACGTATCTATAATTTCTTATGTTCCATGCTACTTTTATGATAATACTCACATGTTTTATACACACCTTATGTCATTATTATGCATTTTCCGGCACTAACCTATTCACAAGATGCCGAAGCGCCAGTGCCTGTTTTCTGTTGTTTTTGGTTTCACAAATCCTACAAACGAAATATTCTCGGAATTGGACGAAATCAACGCCCAGGGTCTTATTTTTCCACGGAGCTTCCATAAGACCGAAGAGCATACGAAGTGGGGCCACGAGGTGGCCAGACCAAAGGGCGGCGCGGCCAGGGAGGGGCCCGCGCTGGCCTATTGTGTGCGCCCTTCGTCAGCCCTCCGACTCTGCCCTTCCGCCTACTTAAACTCTCCGTCACAAAAACCCTATTACCGAGAGCCACGATACGGAAATAGTTCCAGAGACGCCGCCGCCGCCAATCCCATCTCGGGGGATTCAGGAGATCGCCTTCGGCACCCTGCCGGAGAGGGGAATCATCTCCCGGAGGACTCTTCATCACCATGATCGCCTCCGGACTTATGTGTGAGTAGTTCATCCTTGGACTATGGGTCCATAGCAGTAGCTAGATGGCTGTCTTCTCCTCATTGTGCTATCATGTTAGATCTTGTGAGCTGCCTATCATGATCAAGATCATCTATTTGTAATGCTACATGTTGTGTTTGTTGAGATCCGATGAATATGGAATACTATGTGAAGTTGATTATCAATCTATTATATATGTGTTGTTTATGATATTGCATGCTCTCCGTTGCTAGTAGAGGCCCTGGCCAAGTTGATACTTGTAACTCCAAGAGGGAGTATTTATGCTCGATAGTGGGTTCATGCCTCCATTGAATCTGGGACAGTGACAGAAAGTTCTAAGGTTGTGGATGTGCTGTTGCCACTAGGGATAAAACATCGATGCTTTGTCTAAGGATATTTGTGTGATTACACTATGCACCATACTTAATGCAATTGTCTGTTGTTTGCAACTTAATACTGGAAGGGTTGCGGATGCTAACCCGAAGGTGGACTTTTTAGGCATAGATGCATGCTGGATAGCGGTCTATGTACTTTGTCGTAATGCCCTAAGTGAATCTCATAGTAGTCATCATGATATGTATGTGCATTGTTATGCCCTCTCTATTTGTAAATTTCCCAACTATAATTTGTTCACCCAACATGCTATTTCTTATTGGAGAGACACCACTAGTGAACTGTGGACCCCGGTCCATTCTTTTACATCTGAATACAATCTACTGCAATCATTGTTCTCTACTGCTCATTGCAAACAAACATCATTTTCCACACCATACGTTTAATTCTTTGTTTACAGCAAGCCGGTGAGATTGACAACCTCACTGTTAAGTTGGGGCAAAGTATTTTGATTGTGTTGTGCAGGTTCCACGTTGGCGCCGGAATCCCTGGTGTTGCGCCGCACTACACTCCTCCGCCAACAACCTTCACGTGGTCCTTGACTCCTACTGGTTCGATAACCTTGGTTTCTTACTGAGGGAAAACTTGCTGCTGTACGCATCATACCTTCCTCTTGGGGTTCCCAACGGACGTGTGCTTCACGCGTATCACTGACCTGTCCGCGTGGTTCTGGAAATATCTCGGTTGGTATGTACTTTTCTCCTCCTGCTGGCATGTATGGCTCTGGCACGTATGGTTCTGGCGGGTAACTGTAGGACCCTGCTCTTCTCTCCATCGTATGAACTCTTGCTTCGGCCCTGAGGTCGTCACAGAACTGCCGAATTTCTAGGAACTGTCGACAGTTCCTTAGCAGGTGGCTAGATTTTTCGTGACCATCCTTTGGATCGATGTAAGAGTGCAGATAACACGGTGCCTCGAGCTGCTCTGTGGCCGACAGATAGGGTGCGCGAGAGTGGCCCTCGCTCGACTGCATGTTAAGGCATCCTCGTTCGTACTGATGAGGGTGAGTCGCGATTCGCTCTTCCTCTTCACGGCGCGAGTCCCTTCGTCTCTTCCTTTGCTCCGCCATGATGTCGAAGCTGCCTCGTCTGCCTTCTTGCGTGCTCCTAGATGGTACTGCCGAAGTTGCAGCTGGAGTGGTACCTTCTAGAACTGAAGTCCTTGGGCTTGATGCGTTTGACCTAGGGAGGCGAAGAAACCCTCCTGAGTCGATGATGAAGTGGACACCACCGAAAGTAGTATCCATGTTGCCGCACGATTCTACAGCGATCAGGCGTGACGCCTCGGCGTGAGGTACGAACTCGAAGGATCCGCAACGGACTAAATCTTTCGGATCTGACGGTGTCGGTGACTCGAGCACAAACGCTGCAGATGTGACTGGTACTGCCGATGACCTGTCTTGTGCCGACAGATTTCCCACAGGCGGCGCCAATTGTCGAGGGTACTCCTCGGCAATGCCCTCCGATTGGGGCTTAGGGTTGATGGAATCCTGTAGGCTGACACGAGACATCGGTGAACAGACAAGCGGGGAGAGCGATTTACCCAGGGTCGGGGCCCTCGATGAGGTAAAACCCTTACGTCCTGCCTGTCTTGATTACGAGAATATTGGGTTACAATGGGGTACCGAAGGTTTCGGCTGTGATCTCGTCGAGAGGCTATGTGCTACGGCGACCTAGCTCTAGACTTCTGGTGGTTAAAGTTGCTAAGATTGATTCCGTCCCTCGGCAGCCCCTCTCCTGGCCTTTATATAGGAGGCCAGGTCTCAAGAGATCTATCCGGGTACAACTAGTTTTACAAAAGGTCTAGCTCTAAACTTTCCTTGTCTGGCTTCTCTCTTGCCTTATTCTTCAAGGGATCTTCTCCTGCACCGTCCTAGTGGCCCACCTTGTCGTCGAGTATCTTCATGGGCCTCCAGTTGGGCCGCACAGGATAGGGCAATATCGGTTACCCGAAGGGTAATGCCCACGCCACCGCAAAACAGCGGTACCCGCAGTACCAGAAGTTAGCATATGGAGTGTTTACAACCGCAAGAAAATTGTGACACTATTTTTCGGCGCATCCGATAATAGTGGTCAATGAGGCACCTTTATCCAATATATTAAACAACCCAGAGGCTACGGGTCGTGTCTCCCTTTGGGGAATAGAGCTTTCCCCTCAGGACATTACATACGAGAAAATAAAAACACTAAAATCGCAGATCCTACCAGACTTCGTCGTAGATTTATCAAAGATCTGCAAAATACGAGACCCCCGGATTTGTCGAGAACCTAGACCATGAAGTTTGACGGGTCCAAGAGGATAGAAGGAGCTGGAGCAGGTGTGATATTAGTATCACCTCAAGGAGACAAGTTGCAATACGTGTTATGGATGACATTTCCCAACACATCCAATAATGAGACGGAGTACAAAGCACTTATACATGGGATGAAGATGGCAAAGGCTTGTGGAGCAACCCGATTAAAAATCTTTGGTGATTCACAGCTGGTGGGTCAACATGTGATGAATCAGTGTGACGCAGTCAATGACAGTATGATAGCATACAACGAGGTATACAATGAACTCGAGAAACTTTTTGACGGATGCGAGGTAAATCATATTAGCAGACTCAGCAACGATGAAGCCGATGTTCTGGCAAACATCGGGTCACAATGCTTAGCAATACCACCCGTCGTATTCTGGTAAGAGATAACTGAAAGGTCTACCAAGGCGAACAAACAGCAGAAGAAGAAGGAGAAGGCTGAGAAAGACTCGGGGGCTCCAGCAGGATCAGAGACAAACACATCAGGAGATGAGGAGGAATCACACGAGATAATGATGGTGCAAATTCCTTGGATGCAGGCTTATGTAGCATATATCCTAAGGAAAGAACTGCCGGAAGACCCAGTAGAAGCACGGCGAGTTATCGGACGATCTAAAGGTTTTACTGTGGTAAAAGGAGAGCTCTACAAGCGAAGTATATCGGGAGTATTGCAGAGGTGTGTTACACCCAAAGAAGGAAGAGTTATTCTGAAGGATGTACATGAGGGGTGTGCGGCCACCATCCAAGCAGTCGAGCAATAGCAGCCAAGGTTTTCAGAGGAGGATTTTACTGGCTAACATCAATAGAAGATGCAAAGGACGTAGTGCGTACTTGCGATGCGTGCCAAAGATTTGCGACGAAACCTCATTCTCCAGCAGCAGAGTTGATGCCAATACCCTTGTCATGGCATTTCACTCAATGGGGTACTGATATGGTGGGAAAATTGCATAAGGCTTGGCCAGGAGGATACGAGTATATGCTCGTGGCTGTCGACAAGTTTACTAAGTGGATTGAGGCGAAGCTAATAAATTCGCCAGATGCAGCATAGGTGGTTAGCTTTGTCAAGAGTATCGTTTTTCGGTTTGGAGTTCCTCACAACATCGTCACGGACAGTGGTAGAAATTTCACCTCCAAAGAGTTCAAAGCATATTGTGCAGAGGTAGGCATCAAACTACACTTTGCGTCAGTTGCGCACCCGCAGACCGATGGCCAAGTCGAGAAAGCGAATGGTATCATCTGCAATGACATTAAGAAATGTCTGCTAACACCATCGGAAAAAGCTCGACACACCTGGCCAAAAGAATTGCCTAGCGCGTTATGGAGCATACGGACAACACCCAACACAGCAACGCAAGAAACTCCGTTTTTTCTGGTTCATGGAGCTGAGGCAGTGCTTCCGATAGAAATAGAACACAATTCTCCGAGAGTGGCGGAATATGATGAAGAAACCTCTAGAAAGGCATTAGAGGACGATGTCGATGCACTCGATGAAGCTTGAGACGAGGTGTTGTCAAGGGTTACCAAGTACCAGCAAGATCTGAAAAAACTACCATAGTCGACGTCTGCGACCAAGGTCTTTCCAAGTTGGTGATCTGGTTCTTCGGCTCACGCAAGATAGCCATGAAACATTCGAATCGCCCTGGCTAGGCCCGTACATCGTCACCGAAGTAATCGAAGGAGGAGTATATAGAATAAAGGACAAGAAGACAGGGATTGCAGAGCCAAATCCCTGGAACGTGGCGCAGCTTAGGCGTTTTTACGCATAAGTCAAAATATAGTTATACATGTAAATATACAATGTACTGAAAAGCCCGCGAGTTTTCAGACGCAATCTTTTCCTTCCAGGGCACCGAGTGGGGCTGGAAGGTTTTTAATGAGATGGGCTCGCGGTGCTGCAATATAGTAAAGATAATGGTGGTATATGTCTTTTTCTTCGACAGGCTCGGGGGCTTGCAACCCGTAGATTCAATATACACAAAAATCTTCACAATATACAAACTACAAGTTATTTTCCTTGGTTCAAACACCTCACAAAGCAATAAACATACAAAAGTATAGCAACCGAAACACTCGGGGGCTAAACAAATATAGAGTCAACTATATACAGTCTTTCGCAATATACAAGATTCTTAAGAAAAACAAGCTCGGCAACAGAGATAAGTCTTCAGTCAAGTCTCATATATATCATCTATGTTTATTCTCTCACCTCCTGCAGAGACACCCATGAAATCAGCATAATGGCCTTGCAAGAAGAAGTCAGCATCCATCCGAAGTAAATAATCAATCATGTCTTCAGCTACGGGTGTCACCACATCGTTGATTTTGTCGACATTTCTCCTTCGCTTCCTAAGCTTCACATGACAAGCTTCAATAATGTTGGTCATGTCCAACTTCGGATAACGGATCTGCAGCATGATCATGGCAAACCTGGCGCCAGCCATCAGTTGAGCCTTCATAAATCCAAAAACTTGGTGGGCACTTTTAAATTTTTCCATCAAGTCGGGAAGCGTCGTAGGCTGAAGATTACGAGGAAACATAACATTATAGACCATGGTCAATGCCTTGGTACAGAACTCGAGATACTCCTGAACCTAACCCGCGCGATCTTGAAATCAGACAATTTGTCAGGTCCGATCCGGAGAAGACCAAAAACTGGAATCATTGTCCAAGGCAAGATTAACAAGGATATTGGATCTGACATCAACTCGTTGATATTCGGCAGCAGTATCCAAGAAAGATCCTATTCAGGGGACATGGCGCAATAACATGAAAAGGTAGTGATGGACAAAAGAGGATTCAGAATCGTGAAACATACCCGCCATATCCAAACTTGCGGCAGCCATCAAGTCAAGCATATAATTTTCTCGGGATACAGCTTGTGCAGCTTCGACAGTCGCAGTTTCTTTCAATGTTAAAGCTTCTTGGGCCTGTTGGAGAGCTATTTTTCCCGCTCCGACGATTTGCGGGAGTGCTCCATAACGATAAGGGACTGTTTCCTCATGGCGTGGAGTTGTTGGCGAAGTCTGTTCAATTCCAATTGATCCGAGACAACACACGAAGAATCGTCCGGGAAAACATCGCCAGGTACTCGGTTTGAGCGAGACGTAGCAGGGAGATCGGATGATGGTCTAGAAGTCTTAGAGTAATTGTCAAACACCAACTGGAAGAAAGAAAAAGGCGACATCAATTACCAAACAAGGATTTTTTCCTTTTCCATTCATAATTTGAAACATTTGCATAGGCGAGGTTTAGTACAAAAGATCGACTCCTAGTGAGTTAGTAGAAGCAGTCGTATATCATAAGGATATTGACGTCTACCAAAAGAAAGAGAAAAAATGAAAAAGTGGGATGGTCTACTTGACCTCCGGCCTGGCGGTACTAGAGGAAGCAGTTGGCTTGTATCCGAGGAAGGAGAGAATTTTCTTCGAGTGAGGTTTGGCAGCCTTGATCAACGACTGCCACTTCTCCTTGTTCATCCTCTTCGTTTCACCAGCTTTCGCCCAGTCGATGCTCTGTTGGCTTTCGGGAACCAAAGCTATGGTACCTTCAACGCCAATCTTCAAGTTTTCTTGTCGAAAAGCCAACCCAAGATCTTCTTCAGGAATAAAGTGCTTGGCGAGCTCAGAGAAGGTGTATGGTTGGATTTTCTTCGGGAAGAAGTAGGGAAAGAGGCGTGTAAACGCAGACCGCGTGTCTGCAATACTGTGGCACGCCAGATCCCCATTAATTTCAAGGAGGGGAAGGGTGTCAAGAAGGCGATCACCTTTGGGCCCCCGAAGTTCAAAATCCTGACCCATTTTCCTTGCTGAAACAAAGTTCGGATTATCAACAAGTAGAAAGAGAGCTAATTCTGGAAGAGACTCGGGCAAAGTGATCAATGAACTTACTGACAAAACGCCGATTCTGTGATTCCAGGCGGCCAATGACATCTTCTTCGCGAGCAATCTGCTGAGCTATTTTCTCGCTCAAAGCAGTTTCAGCTTGATGAAGCCTCTCTCGAAGATCTCCAACAGAGGCAGCATCTTGTTCGGCTTTCTCGCGATCTTTTTCACTTTGCTCCAGCTTGATGGCGAGATCATCATCACACTTGTTAGCTTTGGCGAGAGCCTCTAGCGGAAAGAAACATGGCAGAAGTGTTAAGACAGATAGCAATATAGCCTATTCGAGGGAAAGCAAAGACGATGAAAAGGCGTACCTTTTGAACTATCAACAATGTCACGATACCCAATAAATTGAGTACCGAGATGGATGAATTCCTTCATCAAAGGTTGTAGAAAGAAAGGTGTCAGAAAGGTTACGGGGGAAAAACTCGACAAATGACATAAAGCAGTTGTAAAGGTCCTTACATCATCCATGGAAGGAGTCGATGAACTCCCATCCAAGAAACCTTGTTCCTTGCCAAGTTGAATCGTCGCTCTCTTCGGCGAGGGGCCTCGGGGGCTGGCGACAGGAGTTGACATTTCCAAGTATTGAGGAGGAGGCGAGGCTTCCTCCGTTGCATGGCGAGTTTTCTGAAAGAACTAAAGTTTGTGACGTGCTCGTTGGAGCAGTCACATTGGCAGCTGGTTCTTCCTCTTCTTCGCCACTATCCACAAAATATAATATAAGAAAATTCACAAATCAAAAATAAAAATAAAAAAATACGGCAGAGTAGCTTACGAGCTAATGAGGGCATCATCGTAAGGATTGAAGGCACCCTCCTCCTCGGGGGAAGCTTTTTTGGCAGGCGCCCGCTGGGTTTGGAGGTGTCGGTGTCTTTGATTTCACCTCTCTTCCTTTTGTTCTTTGGAGAAGCAGCGGAAGGAGGTGAGTGTACAAATAAGGTAGCCTCCGAGTCTGTATCTTTGTCAGAAGAAGCCGCGGATTTGTGAGATCCCGCGACTTCACTATCAGAGCGAGAAGTGCCCTGAGTATCATCGGCAACGACGGCTCGTTCGTCGACCTCCCCACCTTCAGGTAAGGGAGGCAGAGAAGAGATAATTTGGTGGTTCTGCAGAAGAGAAATCAATCAAAAAAGACAGCTAAGGACGGGTCGATAGCAAGAAAGCAAGATAGCAAGATAGAAGTCGAGAAATTAAGTTAACCAACATAGGAATCAAAGACTCGAGAGACAAGAAACTTACTTTGGGGGGAGCATTGGTACCGCTGTATGGCTCCACGCGGCAGGAGGCTGGAACTGAATCTTTTTTGCTTAGCGATGAAAAACGTCGGACAAGCTTCTCCATGTCCTTCACAGAGAGATCTTTGGATACGCGGTCGACATCTTTCTCGCCAGCATACAGCCACAAAGGGTTTTTGCGAGCCTGTAGAGGTTGCACCCTAATCCTAAGGAAATGCGCAGTAATTTGAACACCCGACAGTTCCTTACCGCGGGTGTTCTGGAGCTCATGGATGCGCTTCATCAGCGCATCTGTCGCCATTCTCTCTTCTTCGGTAGCTTCTGCATCCCAGGAACGGCGGCGAAGGATTTTTGCGCTGCCGTCAAAGGGTGTGATGTTGTAATCCTGCGAGTCAAGATACTCCTCGTGGATGTATAGCCATTTGCTGCGCCATCCTTGGACGGAGTCGGGGAATTTTACGTTGAAATAACCGACGTCAGGACGAACACAGATAACAAGACCACCTATATTATAGGCGATGTTGTGGGAGCCGCTACGGCGAATGTAAAAAATGCGTTTCCACAGGGCTCAATTCGAATGGGTCCCGAGAAAGCACTCGCAGAGGGTGATAAAGATAGAGATATGGAGGATAGAATTGGGGGTCAGCTGGTGTAGCTGCAGCCCATAAACAAAGAGTAATCCACGAAGGAATTCATGGATATGAGTGGAAAGGCCACGGATGATATGGTCAATGAAAGTTACCCGGTATTGGATGGGGGCGTCGGGAAGCTTTCTTCACTAGGGAAGATCAGCGATTCTTCCTTCTTCATCAACCCAAGCTTTTTCAGCAAGTTCAGGTCCTGGTTCGAGATCTTAGATCTCACCCAATCGGAGATTTCCAGATTCTCCGTCGCCATGCTTGTCTCTGGAGTGGTGTGCCTCAGAAACCTCGCCCTCGGTGGCATCAAAGAAAGAGCTGGAGAGATTTTGGAGAGGCACGGGCGCAGGAGCTCGATGTTTGCAATGGAAGCTTTAGAGAGAGAGAATAGGAGCGTGGCGCAGCGAAGGGGATTTCTGAGGAAGACGATGGCTATTTGTATCGACCAACTGAACCGATGCGTTGTTGGATGGTGGAGCAAACGATCCAACACCATACGCGTGTCACCAGAGGTAAAAGGGACATTTTACTGTGACGTAACTTGACAGGTGCTACAGCGCGCGTGCCAGAGAAAGCGGAGGACGTGTGTCCCCACTTGTATAAACGTGTCACGCAGCGCAGTAATAAGGGTCTAGGGGTCAGTGACAGGACAGAACCCGCACCTTCCCACTACAGTGATTGTGGCTATCGTCAGTGCTGATGTCACAATAAAATATTTGGCTGCAGTGCTGGGAGGTTTGACGATAGAATATTATTGGGAATTTTGGGAGCTTTTGACCAAATACAAGTTTTTGCTCAAATGCTCGGGGACTACTTTATCAAGGAGTTTGATAGGAAGATGAGTCAAAAAAGACAAAAAGTTGAACCTACAGCCAAGTATAAATACTCGACTGTAGCCTCGGGGGCTACTCCCATCGGGAGCGCTGGTCGCGCACACGATAAAGATGATAATATAGTGACAAATATACTAAAAAGGTGAGCGTACAACCAAGCACGAGTACTTGGATGTAGCCTCGGGGGCTACTCCCATCGGGAACGCTACTTGCGTACCCGATGAAATTGAAGAAATCTTGGCGAGCATATTTCGAGTTACGATATAACTCTTCATATACTCCCATCGGGAGGATAAAGTGAAAAATATAAAGTCATCATACGACTCGAACAAATGTGCTATTCTAGCAGCCGAAAAAGGCACTCGACAATATATTCTCAGAGCGCTTCAGTCGCGATTTAATCTCTGAATGCCGCAATACTTTGCGAAGGTAAGACCCCAGGATCCATCCTGCGCGGCGTGGCATCGTACAAGAATGCGCTCTACTACTTTTTTCCGTGTCAACAGATGCGAAGAAAAATCCTAACGGACGCGTTAGGTACCCGATAAAATGCGACTTGAGTTCGGCATATGGTAAGACCTTAAGCGGCACATGTCGAAACTACGCCAGTATACCGAGATCATGTCCAGGGACTTGATCCTGAAGTAGGTATTTGTGGGATTGCCACGAGAGCAGTTAACTGGTACCTGATCTGTCAGATGAACCAGTCCCAGTTACCGTTATCCCTGTACAATATAAGATAGATTCATGAAAGTCATTTGATAATTCGAGGAAATCAGGTGTTAATTGTAAAGATAGATATTTTCCCCTAATTCTTCGATTCAAGCAAAATCTCGGGGGCTACTGACATAGGCATCCCCAATGGGCCTGCCGAAGATGGTACCCGGGGTTTACTGAAGGCCCACGACCCAATGTTTATGAAGCCCGGAAGCCCAATTAAGAGATGGTTTGGAAAGGTAGAGTTGTAATAGGAATAATAACTTGTAACTATTATGGGACGAACTCAAAGAGTCTCCCGGACTTTGTAACTTGTACATCACGAAACCCTCGGCTATGTCTCCTATATAAGGGGGAGTCGAGGGAGAAAGAGGGGATCGATTTCATTGTCAACACAACCCTAGTTTTCTAACAGTCGAGTACTTTTCCGGCTGAACCTTCGAGATCTACTTGCCCTCTACTCCTTATGAAAACCCTAGTCTACAATCTGTAGGCATTGACGAGACGATACATTGTCACCAGGGACGGTCTGTCTCGTCATAAATGTCATCCGGATCCTCTCGCTTTCGTTTCCGGTACCAATTTGCGGGTCTATCCTTTTTCTCGTGGAAATCAACAAGGTAATAGGATCCGTTGTGTAGCGCTTTGATGATGACAAACGGTCCTTCCCATGGAGATTACAACTTATGCTCTTTCACCTGTCGAAGGCGGAGAACCAGGTCACGTACCCTAAACGAGCGATTCCGAACTCGATGGCTATGGTAGCGCCTGAGTTTCTGCTGGTAAATGGTGGAGCGATGGTCGGCTAAATTCCGAGCTTCTTCGATCAGGTCCAAAGATAATTATCTGGCCTCGTCAGCTGTATCTTCGCTGTAGGCAGAAACTCGCGGGGAGTCATGGATGATGTCAGAGGGAAGCACTGCTTCATATCCGTATACTAGGAAGAAGCGAGTAAACCCTGTTGATCTGTTAGGGGTAGTTCGTAAACTCCACAAAACAACATCTAGCTCTTCTACCCAAGCTCCGGCTGCGCGTCGCAGCGGTTCTTCAAGGCGAGGCTTGACTCCGGCTAGTATGAGGCCATTGGCTCGCTGGACCTGCCCATTGGACTGCGGATGCGCTACAGATGCTAGGTCAAGCCGGATCCCTACGTCATGACAATAATCTTTCAGTTCTCCTTGAGCAAAGTTTGTGCCATTGTCTGTGATTATGCTGTGTGGGATGCCGTATCTCACTACGAGGCTGCAGACAAATTTTAGTGGCGTAGCACCATCGGCTTTTCTTACTGGCTTCGCCTCGATCCACTTACTGAACTTGTCAATAGCGACCAAGAGGTACTCAAAATCGCCAGGAGATGATTTTTTCAACTTCCCAACCATATCAAGCCCCGAGACCGCGAACGGCCATGTGATAGGGATGGTCTTGAGCTCCTGGACTGGAGCATTTGGTTGAGTAGCGTAATACTGACAGCCTCGGCAGGTTTTCACTAATTTCTCAGCATCTTCTTTAGCTATGAGCCAGTAAATTTCTTGCCGAAAAGCTTTTGCAACGAGGGATCTGGGAGCGGCGTGATGCCCGAAATCGCCAGCATGAATCTCTCTGAGGATTTCAATGTCATCTTGATTTGAGACGCATTTCATAAATACCCCATTTGCACCTCGTTTGTAGAGCTGTCCATCAACTATTGTGTAGGATCTTGCTCGTCTTGCGACCTATCGCGCGAGGACCTTGTCCTCAGGCAACTTATTGCGGTCCAAAAGGTAACCCAGGAAAGGCTTAGTCCAGGCCGGAGTAATTACCATCACCTCCTTAGCCGGAGAGACTGCCACATCTGGGTTTTCCGGGTTAGCGCCCTTTACCGAGGGTATCCGTAAGTGCTCAAGGAAAATTCCGGGAGGAATGGGTTTCCTGCTGGATCCGAGTTTGGATAGCATATCTGCCGTTGTGTTATCGTCTCTCCGGACGTACTTGACTTTGTATCCGAGAAAGCACTTGGCGATCTTAGCAACTTGGTCTCTGTAAGCCGCCATGACGGAGTTTCTGGCGTTCCAGGTTCCGGCTACTTGTTGTGCCACCAGGTCGGAATCTCCACAGCATATGATGTGCTTGATCCCAATTTCCTTAGCGCCTGCGCAGACTGTGTAGTAGAGCCTCATATTCCGCCATGTTGTTTGTAGCTTCAAAGTGAATCTGTAGAACATACTGCAGTTCTTCTCCGGTTGGGGACTTCAGGGTGACTCCGGCTCCTGAGACTTGATGCTGCTTGGATCCGTCAAAGTGCATGACCCAAGTTTCAGGTTCCGGCTCCAGTTTGGCATCCGGAGCTTCTGTCCAATCCGCGACAAAATCCACCAGAATCTGAGACTTGATCGCAGTCCTGGCTTTGTAAGTGATGTCGAAGGCAGATAACTCTATGCCCCACTTTGCTGTGCGTCCTGTTGCGTCGGCGTTGTTGAGTATCGTTGACAGTGGAGCCTTGCTCACTACTGTCATGGGGTGCTCTTGAAAGTAGTGTCTCAGCTCCCTGCTACCTAGGAATATGCCGTAGGCGAGCTTCTGAAAGTGGGGGTATCTTTGTTTGGACTCTGTCAGTACCTCGCTAATGTAATAGACTGGCCTCTGGACTCCATATTCGTGACCTTCTTCCTTTCGCTCCACCACGATGACGAGACTGATGACTTTGTTTGAAGCTGCCAGGTAAAGGAGCATAGGCTCTGACTCTTCTAGAGCTGCTAGAATAGGTGGGGAGACGAGTATTTCCTTCAATCCCTGAAGTGTTGCGTCTGCTGCGTCATCCCAGACAAATTTGTCAGTTTTCTTCAGCAGTTTGTATAAAGGCAACACCTTCTCGCCAAGATGGCTAACAAACCTATTGATTGCTGCGACATAACCAGTTAGTCGTTGCACGTCTTTGAGACAAGTTGACCTTTTGATGCACATGATTGCCTTGATTTTTCCGTGTTAACTTCGATGCCTCTATGAGAGATGATGAAGCCAAGGAGTTTTACGGCTGGTACGCCAAAGACGCACTTCAACGGATTTAACATCATCTTGTACATTCGGAGGTTTTCAAAGGTTTCTATGAGGTCGCTGATCAAGTCGGATCCTTTCCGGGTCATGATCGCGATGTCGTCGACGTAGGCGTGTACGTTCCGGCCAATTTGGTCCTTCAAGCACCGCTGCATCGTACGTTGGTACGTGGCACCTGCATTTTTCAAACCAAAAGGCATGGTGACATAGCAGTAAGTACCGAACGGAGTGATGAACGAGGTCGCCTTTTGGTCGGACTTCTTCATCCGGATCTAGTGATACCCGGAATATGCGTCAAGAAAACATAGAAGTTCCGCCCTGCCGTCGAATCAATGACTTGGTTAATGCGCGGCAAGGGGAATGGATCCTTCGGACAATGCTTATTCAAGCCGGAGTAGTCGATGCACATTCTTAGTATTTCAGAATTCTATTGGGTACAAGGACGGGGTTTGCGACCCAATCAGTATGGATAACTTCTAATACAAAACCCGCCTCTAGTAACTTTGCTAATTCCATCCCTATGGCGCGGCGCTTCTTATCTTCAAAGCGTCGCATAGCTTTCTTCACCGGCTTAGCCCCCGGATTTATGTTGAGGTAGTGCTCGGCGTGTTCCCTTGGTACTCCGGACATGTCAGAAGGTTGCCATGCGAAGATATCCATGTTCACGCGGAGGAACTCGACGAGCGCGTCTTCCTATTTGGGGTCCATGCTGGCTCCGACCGACACATGCTTAGAGCTATCTCCTACTTTGAGGTCGATCTTCTTGGTGTCAATCGTGGCCTTGAACGAAGTTTTCTGCTCGGAGATCTGCTTCTTGGTGGTATGCATCTCTTTTGGATCCACCGCGGCTTTGTAGCCTTGTAGCTCCTCTCGAGATATCACAGATTGTGCGAAGACGGCTTTGCCTAACTCGCACTCGTGAGCTTTCTTATAGTCTCCAGATATGATGATCATACCATTGGGACCCGGAATCTTGAGCTTGTTGTATATATAGCACGCTCTTGCGTGAAACTTGTGGTAGGTGGGCCTGCCAAAGATGACGTGGTAGGAGCTCTTGAAGGGCACGACCTAAAACGTGATCATCTCTTCGTGGAAATTATTAACATCGCCGAAGGCCACGGGAAGTCTGATGCTACCCAGGGAGTTTGCTTTCTTACCTGGAACCACGCCGTGGAACTCGGTGTTGCTGTGCTTGAGAAGTTCCTTGGTAAGCTGCATTCTCTCCAGAGTCTCCAAGTACATGATGTTCAAGCAGGCTCCGCCGTCCATGAGGCAATTGGAGAAATCATATCCGTCGATGCAGGGACTTACAATCAAGGCGTAGCACTCTTTCGGAATGATGGTGGGGTGATCCGACCTATCAAACGTACACGGAGTTTCCGACCACCTGACATACTGCGGCACAGCCGGAACTGTGGCGTTCAGGATCCGGAGCGCTGATTTGCTGGCGCGGACTGTTGGGTTCCGAGGAAGGTGTGGTATGCACCAACACTCTTTTTGACGAAGGGATTGGATTTGTTAGCTACGGAGCCTTCTTTGGGATCTGGCGAAGCGTCATCATCGTCCATCGCCTCGGAACTGTCCTCGTCCTTTTCCTTGTTCTTGCCCTTGCCTCCTTTGTCGCGTGGGCGGTGCTTCTGGGCTCGCTTGTAGCCTGCTTACGGGTTGACCTTTAGGTCGTTGACCCACTTTCAGTTGCGGTTAGTGAGAGGATTTGTCGGTAACCGGATCCATATGGGCCAGGAACGACATGTCTCTGTATTCTTCGTAGGTTTGGGAAGCGCGGAACCCAACAGCCGTGACCTCGTCAGCGCGCTGCTGGCCCCTGCCGGCTCCGCCCCCACGTCTGCGGCCTCTTCCGCCCCCTTGACCTCCGCGTTGGAATGCCACGGCGACCATGTCGGATCCGCCGCTCTTCTGGTCTTCGGGGTGGTTCTTCCGCTTGTTGCTGGTGTTGGTGCCACCATTATCGCGGTTTTTCTTATGCTGATGAAGGGGTAAGGCTGTATGATACGTCTCCAACGTATCTATAATTTCTGATGTTCCATGCTTGTTTTATGACAATACCTACATGTTTTGTTCACACTTTATGATGATTTTATGCGTTTTCCGGAACTAACCTATTGACGAGATGCCGAAGTGCCAGTTGTTGTTTTCTGCTGTTTTTGGTTTCAGAAATCCTAGTAAGGAAATATTCCCGGAATTGGACGAAATCAACGCCCAGCATCTTATAATTCCACGAAGCTTCCAGAACACCCGAGAGGGACCAGAGGAGTGCCACAGGCCCACCACACAGGTGGCCGGCGCGGCCCAGGGGGGGCGCGCCCCCCTGTTGTGTGGCGCCCCCGTAACCCTTCCGACTCCGATTCTCCGCCTATAAGAAGCCTCCTGACCTAAATCTTCGAGGGGAATAAGCCACGATACGAAAAACCTTCCAGAGCCGCCGCCATCGCGAAGCCAAGATTCGGGGGACAGAAGTCTCTGTTCCGGCACGCCGCCGGGACGGGGAAGTGCCCCCGGAAGGCATCTCCATCAACACCACCGCCATCTCCATCAACGCTGTTGTCTCCCATGAGGAGGGAGTAGTTCTCCATCGAGGCTAAGGGTTGTACCGGTAGCTATGTGGTTAATCTCTCTCCCATGTACTTCAATACAATGATCTCATGAGCTGCCTTACATGATTGAGATTCATATGAGCTTTGTATCACTATTAATCTATGTGCTACTCTAGTGATGTTATTAAAGTACTCTATTCCTCCTCCATGATGTAATGGTGACAGTGTGTGCATCATGTAGTACTTGGTGTAGTTTATGATTGTAATCTCTTGTAGATTATGGAGTTAACTATTACTATGATAGTATTGATGTGATATATTCCTCCTTTCATAGTCTGTCGGTGACAGTGTGCATGCTATGTTAGTACTTGGTATAATTGCGTTGGTCTATCATGCACTCTAAGGTTATTTAAATATGAACATCGAATGTTGTGGAGCTTGTTAACTCCGGCATTGAGGTGCTCTTGTAGCCCTACACAATTAATGGTGTTCATCATCCAACAAGAGAGTGTAGAGTGGTTTTATTATGTGATCAATGTTGAGAGTGTCCACTAGTGAAAGTATGATCCCTAGGCCTTGTTTCCAAATACTGCAATCATCGCTTATTTACTGTTCTACTGCATCTTTACTTCCTGCAATATTACTACCATCAACTGCACGCCAGCAAGCTATTTTCTATCGCCGTTACTACTGCTCATATTCATTCATACCACTTGTATTTCACTTTCTCTTCGCCGAACTAGTGCACCTATACATCTGACAAGTGTATTGGGTGTGTTGGGGACACAGGAGACTTCTTGTATCGTGATTGCAGGGTTGCTTGAGAGGGATATCTTTGACCTCTTTCTCCCTGAGTTCGATAAACCTTGGGTGATCCACTTAAGGGAAAACTTGCTCGCCGTTCTACAAACCTCTGCTCTTGGAGGCCCAACACTGTCTACAGGAAAAGAAGCGTGAGTAGACATCAAGCTATTTTCTGGCGCCGTTGCCGGGGAGGAAAGGTAAAAGGCACTCACACTCCGGTCCCAGGTAACTAAGTTATTTTCTGGCTCCGTTGTAAGTGCTCGAAGCTATTTCCTTTAGATCCTGCAATTGCATCTTTTTGTTTCTTGTTTTTATTTCACTAGTTAGGCATAATTGAAAGCAACATGGAGCTTTTTAATCTATTTCCTGAGTTAAGACATGGATTGTTTGATGCGAAAATTAAAAAACCTTTGGAATCTTATTTGCATGCTAGTAGCAATGATATTAGTATGAACGCTTTGAACACCATTGTTGCTAATGATATGGAAAATTCTAAGCTTGGGGAAGCTGGTTTTGATGAGCATGATATTTTTAGTCCCCCAAGCATTGAGGAGAAAATTTTCTTTGATGATACTTTGCCTCCTATTTATGATGATTATAATGATAGTGGTCTTTTGGTGCCGCCTACTATGGAGGATAAATTTTATTATGATTATACTATGCCTCCTACACTTGATGAGAATAATAACGATAGCTACTTTGTTGAATTTGCTCCCACTACAATTAATAAGAATGATTATGCTTATGTTGGGAGTAGTAATAATTTTATGCATGAGACTCATGATAAGAATGTTTCATTTGATAGTTATATTGTTGAGTTTGCTCATGATACTACTGAAAGTTATTATGAGAGAGGAAAATATGGTTGTAGAAATTTTCATGTTACTAAAACACCTCTCTTTTTGCTGAATTTTTTGAAGTTACACTTGTTTTATCTTCCTATGCTTGTTGCATTATGCTTAAATGACTTGTTTATTTACAAGATTCCTTTACATAGGAAGTGGGTCATGCTTAAATTTGTTTTGAATTTGCTTTTTGATGCTCTCTTTTGCTTCAACTCTTATTTCTTGCGAGTGCATCATTGAAATCACTGAGCCCATCTTAATGGCTATAAAGAAAACACTTCTTGGGAGATAACCCATGTTTTTATTTTACTACAGCAATTTTGTTTTATATTTGAGTCTTGACAGTTGTTACTACTGTATCACTCTTCTTATCTTTATTTTATTGCATTGTTGTGCCAAGTAAAGTCTTTGATAGTAAGGTTGATACTAGATTTGGATTATTGCGCAGAAACAGATTTCTGTCTGTCACGAATTTGGGCAGTGTTCTCTGTAGGTAACTCAGAAAATTCTGCCAATTTACGTGAGTGATCCTCAGATATGTACGCAACTTTCATTCAATTTGAGCATTTTCATCGGAGCAAGTCTGGTGCCTCTAAAAAATTCGTCTTTACGGACTGTTCTGTTTTGACAGATTCTGCCTTTTATTTCGCATTGCCGGTTTTGCTGTGTTGAATGGATTTCTTTGTTCCATTAACTTCCAGTAGCTTTGTGCAATGTCCAGAAGTGTTAAGAATCATTGTGTCACCTCTGAACATGTGAATTTTGATTATGCACTAACCCTCTAATGAGTTGTTTTGAGTTTGGTGTGGAGGAAGTTTTCAAGGATCAAGAGAGGAGGATGATACAATATGATCAAGGAGAGTGAAAGCTCTAAGCTTGGGGATGCCCCCGTGGTTCATCCCTGCATATTTCAAGAAGAATCAAGCGTCTAAGCTTGGGGATGCCCAAGGCATCCCCTTCTTCATCGACAACTTATCAGGTCACCTCTAGTGAAACTATATTTTTATTCCGTCACATCTTATGTACTTTACTTGGAGCGTCTGTGTGCTTTTATTTTAGTTTTGTTATTTTCATTCTCTGAATAAATTCATGCTTGTGTGGGAGAGAGACACGCTTCGCTGGTTCATATGAACACATGTGTTCTTAGCTTTTAATTTTCATGGCGAAGGTTGAAACTGCTTCGTTAATTGTTATATGGTTGGAAACAGAAAATGCTTCATGTGATAATTGGTATAATGTCTTGAATAATTTGATACTTGGCAATTGTTGTGCTCAAATAGATCATGTTTAAGCTCTTGCATCATATACTTTGCACCTATTAGTGAAAAATACTGTAGAGCTTGTTGAAATTTGGTTTGCATGATTGGTCTCTCTAAGGTCTAGATATTTTCTGATAAGGGTTTGAACAACAAGGAAGGCAGTGTAGAGTCTTATAATGCTTGCAATATCTTCTTATGTAAGTTTTGCTGTACCGGTTCATACTTGTGTTTGCTTCAAACAACCTTGCTAGCCTAAGCCTTGTATTGAGAGGGATTACTTCTCGTGCATCCAAAATCCTTGAGCCAAAAACTATGCCACTTGTGTCCACCATACCTACCTACTACATGGTATTTCTCTGCCATTCCAAAGTAAATTGCTTGAGTGCTACCTTTAAATTTCTATCCTTTGTCTTTGCAATATATAGCTCATGGGACAAATAGCCTAAAAACTATTGTGGTATTGAATATGTACTTATGTATCTTATTTCTTATTAAGTTGCTTGTTGTGCGATAACCATGTTCCTGGGGACGCCATCAACTACCCTTTGTTGAATATCATGTGAGTTGCTATGCATGTTCGTCTTGTCTGAAGTAAGGGTGATTTATCATGAGTTGAATGGTTTGAGTATGCATATTGTTAGAGAAGAGCATTGGGCCGCTAACTAAAGCCATGATCCATGGTGGAAGTTTCAGTTTTGGACAACAATCCTCAATCTCTTATGAGAATATTATTTGTTGTTGGATGCTTATGCATTAAAGAGGAGTCCATTATCTGTTGTCTATGTTGTCCCGGTATGGATGTCTAAGTTGAGAATAATCAAAAGCGAGAAATCCAATGCGAGCTTTCTCCTTAGACCTTTGTACAGGCGGCATAGAGGTACCCCTTTGTGATACTTGGTTAAAACATATGTATTGCGATGATAATCCATGAAAATCCGAGCTAATTAGGACAAGGTGCGGGCACTATTGGTATACTATGCATAAGGCTTGCAACTTGTAGGATATCTTATACATAATACATATATTTTATTACTACCGTTGACAAAATTGTTTCTTGTTTTCAAAATAAAAGCTCTAGCACAAATATAGCAATCCATGCTTCCCTCTTCGAAGGGCCATTCTTCTACTTTTATGTTGAGTCAGTTTACCTACTTCTTTCTGTCTTAGAAGCAAACACTTGTGTCAACTATGCATTGATTCTTACATGCTTACTTATTGCACTTATTATTTTACTTTATGTTGACAACTATCCATGAGATATGCATGTTGAAAGTTGAAAGCAACCGCTGAAACTTAATCTTCCTTTGTGTTGCTTCAATGCCTTTATTTTGAATCTATTGCTTTATGAGTTAACTCTTATGCAAGACTTATTGATGCTTGTCTTGAAAGTACTATTCATGAAAAGTCTTTGCTATATGACTCAGTTGTTTAATCATTGTCTTTACCATTGCTTTGAATCATTTCATTCATCTCATATGCTTTACAATAGTATGATCAAGATTATGTTGGTAGCATGTCACTTCAGAAATTATTCTTTTATCGTTTACCTACTCGAGGACGAGTAGGAACTAAGCTTGGGGATGTTGATATGTCTCCAACGTATCTATAATTTCTGATGTTCCATGCTTGTTTTATGACAATACCTACATGTTTTGTTCACACTTTATGATGATTTTATGCGTTTTCCAGAACTAACCTATTGACGAGATGCCGAAGTGCCAGTTTCTATTTTCTGCTATTTTTGGTTTCAGAAATCCTAGTAAGGAAATATTCTCGGAATTGGACAAAATCAACGCCCAGCATCTTATAATTCCACGAAGCTTCCAGAACACCCGAGAGGGACCAGAGGAGAGCCACAGGCCCACCACACAGGTGTCCGGCGCGGCCCAGGGGGGCGCGCCCCCTGTTGTGTGGCGCCCCCGTAACCCTTCCGACTCCGATTCTCCGCCTATAAGAAGCCTCCTGACCTAAATCTTCGAGGGGAATAAGCCACGATACGAAAAAACTTCCAGAGCCGCCGCCATCGCGAAGCAAAGATTCGGGGGATAGAAGTCTTTGATCCGGCACGCCGCCGGGACGGGGAAGTGCCCCCGGAAGGCATCTCCATCGACACCACCGCCATCTCCATCAACGCTGCTGTCTCCCATGAGGAGGGAGTAGTTCTCCATCGAGGCTAAGGGCTGTACCGGTAGCTATGTGGTTAATCTCTCTCCCATGTACTTCAATACAATGATCTCATGAGCTGCCTTACATGATTGAGATTCATATGAGCTTTGTATCACTATTAATCTATGTGCTACTCTAGTGATGTTATTAAAGTACTCTATTCCTCCTCCATGATGTAATGGTGACAGTGTGTGCATCATGTAGTACTTGGTGTAGTTTATGATTGTAATCTCGTGTAGATTATGGAGTTAACTATTACTATGATAGTATTGATGTGATCTATTCCTCCTTTCATAGTCTGTCGGTGACGGTGTGCATGCTATGTTAGTACTTGGTATAATTGCGTTGGTCTATCATGCACTCTAAGGTTATTTAAATATGAACATCGAATGTTGTGGAGCTTGTTAACTCCGGCATTGAGGTGCTCTTGTAGCCCTACACAATTAATGGTGTTCATCATCCAACAAGAGAGTGTAGAGTGGTTTTATTATGTGATTAATGTTGAGAGTGTCCACTAGTGAAAGTATGATCCCTAGTCCTTGTTTCCAAATACTGCAATCATCGCTTATTTACTGTTCTACTGCATCTTTACTTCCTGCAATATTACTACCATCAACTGCACGCCAGCAAGCTATTTTCCGGCGCCGTTACTACTGCTCATATTCATTCATACCACTTGTATTTCACTATCTCTTCGCCGAACTAGTGCACCTATACATCTGACAAGTGTATTGGGTGTGTTGGGGACACAAGAGACTTCTTGTATCGTGATTGCATGGTTGCTTGAGAGGGATATCTTTGACCTCTTCCTCCCTGAGTTCGATAAACCTTGGGTGATCCACTTAAGGGAAAACTTGCTGATGTTCTACAAACCTCTGCTCTTGGAGGCCCAACACTGTCTACAGGAAAAGAAGCGTGAGTAGACATCACTGTAGCGACAAGTTCTCCACCTGCGTCGTCGTCAGCGGCGGTGTGATTACTTGCGATGTTGATCATGTGATCCAACGTAAGATTGTTTTCATTGATCAGGCAGGTGAGCTTGTGCCGGAGCAATCCTCCTTTCTGCAGTCCACCGACGAAGGCATGCATAGCTGTGCGATTATCCACCTTTTCGCACTCGTTCCTGGCTGTCAACCATCGTGTGAGGAAGTTTCGTGATGTTTCGTCTTTCTTCTAAATACATGCTCGCATGTCGCTTGTTGTGGTAGGCCTCTTGTAGGTACCCCTGAAGTGCTTCTCGAAGGCAATCTTCAAGTCGAACCAGCAAAAGATGGTGTTCTCTGGGAGGTCGCCAAGCCAGGTACTAGCTGGACCAGTAAGGTACAGCTGAAGCATGCGGCAGGCTGATACGCATCTATAATTTCTGATGTTCCATGCTTGTTTTATGACAATACATACATGTTTTGTTCACACTTTATATCGTTTTGATGCGTTTTCCGGAACTAACCTATTGACGAGATGCCGAAGTGATAGTTCCTGTTTTCTGCTATTTTTGGTTTCAGAAATCCTAGTAAGGAAATATTCTCGGAATTGGACGAAATCAACGCCCAGCATCTTAGAATCCCACGAAGCTTCCAGAACACCCGAGAGCCACCAGAGGAGGGCCCTGTGGGCCCCAGATGATAGGCCGGCGCGGCCAGGGGGTGGGCCGCACCCCCTATTGTGTCGTCGCCTCGTCAGCCCTCCGACTCCGCATCTTCGCCTATATAAAGGTCCCTGACCTAAAACATCGATACGGAAAAGCCACGGTACGAGAAACCTTTCAGAGCCGCCGCCATCGCGAAGCCAAGATCTGGGGGACAGGAGTCTCTGTTCCGGCACACCGCCGGGACGGGAAAGTGCCCCCGGAAGGCATCTCCATCGACACCACCGCCATCTTCATCAACGCTGCTGTCTCCCATGAGGAGGGAGTAGTTCTCCATCGAGGCTAAGGGGCTGTACCGGTAGCTATGTGGTTAATCTCTCTCCTATGTACTTCAATACAATGATCTCATGAGCTGCCTTACATGATTGAGATTCATATGAGTTTTGTATCACAATTCATCTATGTGCTACTCTAGTGATGTTATTAAAGTAGTCTATTCCTCCTCCATGATGTAATGTTGACACTGTGTGCATCATGAAGTACTTGGTATATGCTATGATTGTGATCTCTTGTAGATTATGAAGTTAACTATTACTATGATGGTATTGATGTGATCTATTCCTCCTTTCATAGTCTGTCGGTGACGGTGTGCATGCTATGTTAGTACTTGGTATAGTTGTGTTGATCTATCATGCACTCTAAGGTTATTTAAATATGAATATCGAATATTGTGGAGCTTGTTAACTCCGGCATTGAGGGTTCGTGTAATCCTACACAATTAGTGGTGTTCATTATCCAACAAGAGAGTGTAGAGTTTATCTATTCTGTTATGTGATCAATGTTGAGAGTGTCCACTAGTGAAAGTATAATCCCTATGCCTTGTTTCCAAATACTGCAATCACCGCTTGTTTACTGTTTTACTGCATCTCTACTGCCAGCAATATTCCCACCATCAACCACACGCCAGTTGTAGCATCAAGTATTTTCTGGCACCGTTACTACTGCTCATATACATTCATACCACCTTTATTTCACTATCTCTTCGCCGAACTAGTGCACCTATACATCTGACAAGTGTATTAGGTGTGTTGGGGACACAAGAGACTTCTTGTATTGTGGTTGCAGGGTTGCTTGAGAGGGATGTCTTTGACCTCTTCCTCCCTGAGTTTGATAAACCTTGGGTGATCCACTTAAGGGAGAACTTGCTGCTGTTCTACAAACCTCTGCTCTTGGAGGCCCAACACTGTCTACAGGAAAAGAAGCGTGAGTAGACATCAAGCATATTTTCTGGCGCCGTTGCCGGGGAGGAAAGGTAAAAGGTACTCACACTCCGGATCTCGGCTACTAAGCTATTTTCCGGCGCCGTTGTAAGTACTCGAAGCTATTTCCTTTAGATCCTGCAATTGCATCTTTTTGTTTCTTGTTTTACACTAGTTTGGCATAATGGAAAGCAACATGGAGCTTTTTATTCTATTTCCTGAGTTAAGACATGGATGGTTTGATGCGAAAATTAAAATACCCATGGAACATATTAGTATGAACACTTTGAACACCATTTTTGCTAATGATATGGAAAATTCTAAGCTTGGGGAAGCTGGTTTTGATGAGCATGATATTTTTAGTCCCCCAAGCATTGAGGAGAAAATTTACTTTGATGATACTTTGCCTCCTATTTATGATGATTATAATGATAGTAGTCTTTTGGTTCCGCCTGTTATGGAGGATAAATTTGATTATGATTACAGTATGCCTCCTATATTGGATGATGAGAATAATAATGATAGCTACTTTGTTGAATTTGCTCCCACTGCAACTAATAAAATTGATTATGCTTGTGTGGAGAGTAGTAATTATTTTATGCATGAGACTCATGATAAGAATGCTTTATGTGATAGTTATATTGTTGAGTTTGCTCATGATGCTACTGGATATTATTATGAGAGAGGAAAATATGGTTGTAGAAATTTTCATGTTACTAAAACACCTCTCTATGTGCTGAAATTTTTCAAGCTACACTTGTTTTATCTTCCTATACTTGTCACTTTGCTCTTCATGAACTTGTTTATTTACAAGATTCCTATGCATAGGAAGCATGTTAGGCTTAAATGTGTTTTGAATTTGCCTCTTGATGCTCTCTTTTGCTTCAAATACTATTTCTTGCGAGTGCATCATTAAAACTGCTGAGCCCATCTTAATGGCTATAAAGAAAGAACTTCTTGGGAGATAACCCATGTGTTTATTTTACTACAGTAATTTTGTTTTATATTTGTGTCTTGGAAGTTGTTACTACTGTAGAAACCTCTCCTTATCTTAGTTTTGTTGCATTGTTGTGCCAAGTAAAGTCTTTGATAGTAAGGTTGATACTAGATTTGGATTACTGCGCAGAAATAGATTTCTTGCTGTCACGAATCTGGGCCTAATTATCTGTAGGTAACTCAGAAAGTTATGCCAATTTACATGAGTGATCCTCAGATATGTACGCAACTTTCATTAAATTTGAGCATTTTCATTTGAGCAATCCTGGTGCCTCTTAGAAATTCGTCTTTACGGACTGTTCTGTTTTGACAGATTCTGCCTTTTATTTCGCATTGCCTCTTTTGCTATGTTGGATGGATTTCTTTGTTCCATTAACTTTCGGAAGCTTTGGGAAATGTCCAGAAGTGTTAAGAATGATTGTGTCACCTCTGAACGCGTGAGTTTTTGATTATGGACTAACCCTCTAATGAGTTTGATTTGAGTTTGGTGTGGAGGAAGTTTTCAAGGGTCAAGAGAGGAGGATGATACAATATGATCAAGAAGAGTGAAAGCTCTAAGCTTGGGGATGTCCCGGTGGTTCATCCCTGCATATTTCAAGAAGACTCAAGCATCTAAGCTTGGGGATGCCCAAGGCATCCCCTTCTTCATCGACAGATTATCAGGTTCCTTCTCTTGAAACTATATTTTTATTTGGTCACATCTTATGTGCTTTACTTGGAGCGTCTGTTTGTTTTTATTTTTGTTTTTGTTTGAATAAATGCTTGTGTGGGAGAGAGACACGCTCCGCTGGTTCATATGAACACATGTGTTCTTAGTTTTTAATTTTCATGGCGAAGGTTGAAACTGCTTCGTTAATTGTTATATGGTTGGAAACGGGAAATGCTACATGTGGTAATTGGTATAATGTCTTGAACAATGTGATACTTGGAAATTGTTGTACTCATGATTAAGCTCTTGCATCATATACTTTGGACCTATTAGTGAAGAAATACATAGAGCTTGCTAAAATTTGGT
This sequence comes from Lolium rigidum, assembly GCF_022539505.1. Taxonomy (NCBI): domain Eukaryota; kingdom Viridiplantae; phylum Streptophyta; class Magnoliopsida; order Poales; family Poaceae; genus Lolium; species Lolium rigidum. Next base: position 78,797,171 of record NC_061510.1, read on the forward strand.
TTGCATGATTGGTCTCTCTAGAGTCTAGATATTTTCTAGTAAGGGTTTGAACAACAAGGAAGACGGTGTAGAGTCTTATAATGCTTGCAATATGTTTTTATGTGAGTTTTGTTGTACCGGTTCATACTTGTGTTTGCTTCAAATAACCTTGCTAGCCTAAGCCTTGTATTGAGAGGGAATACTTCTCATGCATCCAAAATCCTTGAGCCAATAACTATGCCATTTGTGTCCACCATACCTACCTACTACATGGTATTTCCTGCCATTCCAAAGTAAATTGCTTGAGTTCTATCTTTAAACACTTCAAAAGTTATTACCTCTTATTTGTGTCAATGTTTTATAACTCATGAGGAAGTATGTGGTGTTTATCTTTCAATCTTGTTGGGCAACTTTCACCAATGGACTAGTGGCTTCATCCGCTTATCCAATAATTTTGCAAAAAGAGCTGGCAATGGGGTTCCCAGCCCCAATTAATTAACTTTCATGATTTTACAAAAAAAATAGACACTCCTCCATGGTATGTGATTGTTGGACGGCACTCGAGGATTCGGTTAGCCATGGCTTGAGAAAGCAAAGGTGGGGAGGAGTGTCATCTAAATAAAACTAAAATAAAAAGGCACTCCTTCATGGTATGAGATTGTTGGCGAGGCACCCGAGGATTCGGTTAGCCATGGTTTGTGAAAGTAAAGGTTGGAAGGAGTGCCACCCAAAAATAAAAATGTTTCATGGGAGCCGCTCTTTGAAGGTTTGTCCGGCAAGGGGTTAGAGTGCCCACTACCATTCGTTGACAACAACAAACACCTCTCAAAACTTTACTTTTATGCTCTCTTTATGTTTTCAAAATAAAAGCTCTAGCACAAATATAGCAATCAATGCTTCCCTCTTCGAAGGGCCATTCTTCTACTTTTATGTTGAGTCAGTTCACCTACTTCTTTCTGTCTTAGAAGCAAACACTTGTGCCATCTGTGCATTGATTCCTACATACTTGCATATTTGCATTCATCATATTAGTTTATGTTGACAACTATCCATGAGATATATATGTTACAAGTTGAAAGCAACCGCTGAAACTTAATCTTCCTTTGTGTTGCTTCAATGCCTTTACTATGAATTTATTGCTTTATGAGTTAACTCTTATGCAAGACTTATTGATGCTTGTCTTGAAAGTACTATTCATGAAAAGTCTTTGCTATATGATTCGATTGTTTAATCATTATCTTTATCATTGCTTTGAATCGCTGCATTCATCTCATATGCTTTACAATAGTATGATTAAGATCATGTTGGTAGCATGTCACTTCAGAAATTATCTTTGTTATCGTTTACCTACTCGGGACGAGTAGGAACTAAGCTTGGGGATGCTGATACGTCTCCAACGTATCTATAATTTCGATGTTCCATGCTTGTTTTATGACAATACCTACATGTTTTGTTCACACTTTATATCGTTTTGATGCATTTTCCGGAACTAACCTATTGACGAGATGCCGAAGTGCCAGTTCCTGTGTTTCTGCTGTTTTTGGTTTCATAAATCCTAGTAAGGAAATATTCTCGGAATTGGACGAAATCAACGCCCAGCATCTTAGAATCCCACGAAGCTTCCAGAACACCCGAGAGCCACAAGAGGAGGGCCCTGTGGGCCCCAGATGACAGGCCGGCGCGGCCAGGGAGTGGGCCGCACCCCCCTATTGTGTCGTCGCCTCGTCAGCCCTCCGACTCCGCCTCTTCGCCTATATAAAGGTCCCTGATCTAAAACATCGATACGGAAAAGCCACGGTACGAGAAACCTTCTAGAGCCTCCGCCATCGCGAAGCCAAGATCTGGGGGACAAGAGTCTCTGTTCCGGCACGCCGCCGGGACGGGAAAGTGCCCCCGGAAGGCATCTCCATCGACACCACCGCCATCTTCATCAACGCTGCTGTCTCCCATGAGGAGGGAGTAGTTCTCCATCGAGGCTAAGGGGCTGTACCGGTAGCTATGTGGTTAATCTCTCTCCTATGTACTTCAATACAATGATCTCATGAGCTGCCTTACATGATTGAGATTCATATGAGTTTTGTATCACAATTCATCTATGTGCTACTCTAGTGATGTTATTAAAGTAGTCTATTCCTCCTCCATGATGTAATGTTGACAGTGTGTGCATCATGAAGTACTTGGTATATGCTATGATTGTGATCTCTTGTAGATTATGAAGTTAACTATTACTATGATGGTATTGATGTGATCTATTCCTCCTTTCATAGTCTGTCGGTGACGGTGTGCATGCTATGTTAGTACTTGGTATAGTTGTGTTGATCTATCATGCACTCTAAGGTTATTTAAATATGAATATCGAATATTGTGGAGCTTGTTAACTCCGGCATTGAGGGTTCGTGTAATCCTACACAATTAGTGGTGTTCATTATCGAACAAGAGAGTGTAGAGTATAGCATTTATCTATTCTGTTATGTGATCAATGTTGAGAGTGTCCACTAGTGAAAGTATAATCCCTAGGCCTTGTTTCCAAATACTACAATTACCGCTTGTTTACTGTTTTACTGCATCTCTACTGTCTGCAATATTCCCACCATCAACCACACGCCAGTTGTAGCATCAAGTATTTTCTGGCACCGTTACTACTGCTCATATACATTCATACCACCTGTATTTCACTATCTCTTCGCCGAACTAGTGCACCTATACATCTGACAAGTGTATTAGGTGTGTTGGGGACACAAGAGACTTCTTGTATTGTGGTTGCAGGGTTGCTTGAGAGGGATATCTTTGACCTCTTCCTCACTGAGTTCGATAAACCTTGGGTGATCCACTTAAGGGAAAACTTGCTGCTGTTCTACAAACCTCTGCTCTTGGAGGCCCAACACTGTCTACAGGAAAATAAGCGTGAGTAGACATCACAGGCTATCCTTCGATTCCCTCCGGCGAAGCTTACTGCATTGAAGTAATTCTTGATCCAGGTATTAGGTCTTTCACTGCCATCACAGTGCTTTGGATTTCCGGGTGGCTTAAGGTTCAAGCCCTTTGGATAAGGCTCCTCCCGGATCATCCTGCCAAAGCATTTTGGGCCAATGTATTCAGATATGTACTCGTTGAAACGTTCCCTTGCATCGCGTGAGCCATTGATGGGGGATTTTGAGCGGGAACGGGATCTCCGGCCTCCGCCTCCACCTCCTCCACTAGGTGGTGGGGAGGGAGATCTGCAAGGGGGCCTGTTATACCTCTTGCTTCCGCCTTCGGATTCTCCACGGCCTTCCCGGTGCCGGCTCCGGCTTCGATGGCTGCCTTCGCCGTGGTGGCGGTCGCCGCCGTCGTTTCGGCTCCTGCGGGGTTCCGGCTCACGCTCTTCGGTCCGACTCCGGCGGGGCTCCGGCGCGTGATGTGGGCATTACCCTTCCGATAACTAATATTGCACTACCTCTTACGGCCCAACCAGAGGGCCATGAGGGCACTCGATGGCAAGGTGGGCCACTACGTCGGTGCCGAAGTAGAATCCTTGAAGAACAAGGCAAGGAGACGAAGAATACAAGGAAGGTATAGAACTAGGACTCTTTGTAACCTAGTCATACCCGGACAGATCTCTCGAGACTTGGCCCCCAATATAAGGGCCAGGAGAGAGGCTGCCGAGGACACGCAATCTTAGTAATCTTAGCCACCGCAAGTTTAGAGCTAGGTCCCGACGGAACTTAGTCTCTCGACGAGATCACAGCCGAAACCTTCGGCACCCCATTGTAACCCGATATTTTCATAATCAAGATCAGACAGGCAGGATGTAAAGGTTTACCTCATCGAGGGCCCCGAACCTAGGTAAATTGTTATCCCCGCTTGTTTGGTAACCGATGTGTCGTGTCAGCCTACATGATTCCATCTACCCTAAGCCCCTTACGGAGGGCATTGTCGAGGAGTACCCTCGACAATTGGCGCCATCTATGGGGAGCCTGTTGGCACAAGACCCCTCATCGGCAGGTTCGATCATGTCGTCGGCAGCTTCGTCGACACCGCCAGCGTCACCGCCGGCACCTTCTTCACCAAGCTTAGGAAGTTCGATTCGATTTGGCTCCTTCGAATTCACCCTACACAATGATTCATCCCATTCAACCTTTTCGGATCTGCAAGGAAATTTGGGCATGACGTTCGGGAGTGTTCATTGCAACGTTATCACAGGAGGGATCCTTCGGCTAATCGAGCCGTTTGTACCCAGGTCAGCAAGGAAATCATCGGCTGCAGGGCCGATCATGTTGTCATCAATCGATCTGTCGGCTGGTTTAACAGACTCGACGAATTCGTCTCCGCCATCGACCCCACTGTTGGTGTTCCTGATGTCGGTTGGATCCGACAACTCCGTGTCATCTGATATGACCTTGTACTATTGCTTAAACTGCGACACCATGCACGGGTTGGGTTCGAGCGATACGCCGTTCATCTGCATCGCCAGATATTCATCAGGAGAAGAAAGTATCGACAGCGCCATCAGGATGACTACCTGGAGGACAACGCGTCACCAAGTTTATGCTACCCTCAATGCAGGAAACGTGGGTAATGGAGGAGAAGAAGGAGTTCGCACCCCCTGCTCCAGAAGACGGCGTAACTCTGAAAATAGCGCCAGCAATGACGATAGTGATTACACCATCATGGAGGAAGAGTGGGCAGAGGCTCGGGACGCCATAACGAGCAATGCGCCACTTCCCGCAGGAACTTCGGTTGGTACTCTCAATGCATACCGAAGGATCTTGGAAAAGAATAGGGAGCGATTGTCGAACGAGCAAGCTACTCTCAATCGTTGCATACTTGCGGCGGATCAGTCCAGTGAGCGCCGTAGGGCCTCGCACGGAAGCGCCTCTCAAAGCAGTCATGGCGCATGGAGGCATCGGTCAAGGTTGTCCAGGCTTTCAGAGAATGATGCAAGAGAAATAACGTCAAATTTATCCAAATCTTTCATGACCACGGACACTTTGGGTATGCTGAGGCCAAAGACCATTGAAGGAGCAACCGCGAACCTCGCGGCATATTTAATCAAACAGCAACCAGCACCCGAAGGTCCCATGGCCCAAGCTCATCGGGGTGCCTTAGAAAGCCTCGCAATCCTTGGAAATAACCTGGTTCCACGAAAAGAAAAAACTGCGCTCCAAGCCAACGGTTCAAGGCTTCGTTCGAGGGACGCTCGAGATGAAATAACTCAGAGCAGGATCGACAGAGCTAGGCAACGACGAGAAGCAAGGGAAGAATACGACATCGACGATTCTGAAGAAAGCCAGGAATACGACGGCGAGATGAGAGGAGCTGATTGTTTGAGTTACAAGATCCGTGAGACAATGCCTCCCAAAAGGTTCAAGCCGACCCCCACTGACGCTGCCAAGTATGATGGGCAACAGGAGCCGAGATCCTGGATAGATGATTATCTGCAGACCGTAATCTTACATAAGGGGAATCAAATAGCGGCGATGTTATGCCTACAACTCTACTTGAAGGATTCAGCACGAGCATGGTTAAGAGGTCTGCAAAAGGGATCCATCAAATCATGGGACGAGCTGGTGGACGCTTTCGTAAAAAAATTCAGGCGACGTATAAAAGGCCAGTCGGAATTGAGGAATTACGTCATTGCCAGCAGAAGCCAAAGGACTCGATGCGCGCATATATCGGGAGGTTTACCAAGCTCCTGAACGCTGCTGAAGACGTCTCCATTGACAGAGCAATCAACACTTTCAGCAACGGCATCCGACGTGAATCTTACATCGAGGAACTTGGACACAAAAAGCCAAAGTCTATAACTAAATTAATGGAGATTGCCAACAGTTGGGCTGATGGTGAAGATAATGTGCGAAAACCTCGACCGCGCAGTGACGATCAGCTGAGGCATGATTCGGCTAGTCGAAGAGACCATTGCAAGAAGAGAAAAGATCGCGGATACGATGATACCAACATGGTAGCTGCTGGATATTCTGGTCGGCGAGATGATCGATACGACTACAGGCGAGACGATCGGCAAGACAACATTACAAATCGCGACCCTCAAGGGTCCCAGAGCTCCCTTATGCCGAGCAGCTGAACGCTCCCTGTTACCTGCACGCCTATGTCGACTCTAAAGACAACCAGATGAAGTCAAGTCACTTACTCAGGGATTGTCGGCAGTTCATCGAGATGCAAAAATCTATGCAGCAGCAGCCAAGCCAGCAACCACCGCCTCCACCACCTCAGCACCAAGTTCAGCAAGTACAACCTCGTAACCCTAACGAGTCTTTTCCCCCTCCACGCGGACAAATGAGAATGATTCACAAAACTGGTGTTTCGAGAAGAGAGATGAAGAAGCTGACTCAAGAAATCAACCTGGCAGAAAGTACCATGGCAAACGTTCCAGAGTATGTCGATTGGTCATCCCAAATTATCTTGTTCAGCAGAGCGGATCACCCGATGACAATCCCAAAACCCGGACACGCTGCCTTGGTAGTGGAGGCGTAAGTAGGAGGATACAATATGAGCAAAGTATTCATGGATGGTGGAAGCGGCTTAAATCTAATATTCGCAAACACAATCAGGAACATGGGAATTACACTAAGGATGTTGGAAGAATCCAACACGTGTTTTCACGTCATCCTCCCCACCACACCAGCGTACTCTCTTGGCAGGGTTTTCTTGAATGTTGTCTTTGGGAAGCCTGACAATTTCAAGAAAGAAAAGTTAGAGTTCGAGGTAGTAGACTGGGAATCACAGTACCATGCTATACTCGGGAGACCCGCCTATGCCAAGTTCATGGTTGTGCCACATTATGCGTATCTCAAGCTCAAGATGCCAAGAAACAATGGAACCAATATCACAGTCTATGGAAGTTTCTCACGCTCAGATAATTGTGATCGCGAGTTTCAGAGGATTGCTGCAAAATTCGGAGTAAAGCAAGAACCTGTCGACTTCCCCTCCAAGTCGTTAGCACCCGACGTTAAGGAGGATGAGCGCGTCAGGAAATCAAAGAAGAAGTCGGTTGATCATGCACCCAAAATTTCGGCAGTTGGACCTTCGGCAGCTGATAGCAAGGCCTCTGTCGACGATAGTAAAGACCTCACACTCTCCGCAAGCACTTCTAATGGGATCACCAGCGTCGCCAAAGCCACCGGCTCTCTAGACAAGATCAAAGACAAGAAGAACCCTCTTGGTTAAAGAAGACGGGCAGCGCCACACGTTGTTATCTTTCCCTTTCAAATAAGGCTTTTTAAGCCACTTCGTTTTTATCTTACGTTATTAATAAAGACTTAAATTTTGTTTATCTGAAGTATTGCAGAGATTCGGGTCACCCGAACAAAGTTTTTGAGAACCTTTTTCGTATACTACAACGAACATTGGTTTACCCAAAAATTCGCCTAAGTTTGTCATCTAAAAAGCCTATGAAATTACGAGTGCTACGAGGCAATACTTATGGAAATTTTACCCCTTGCTAGAAAAGTCTCAAAAATATACGAGCGCTACGGATAGCAAGGGAGACGAACATACATTTATAAAAAGACCCATGACCGGTACTTTAAACTACAGAAGTACTTAAGAGCGATGGAGTCACTGACAGGCTTAGGTCCATCGATTCGCTCGGGGGCTACCGCCAAAACATACATCTTCGGTTGAAAGAAAAGTTGCACTTACATCGGGTTTTACAAACTCGCAACATGAGCTGATCACTCAAAGAAATTTGTTGCCGACAAGCATACGTATACATCATAATAAAGATGTAAAACGAGTAATTAAGATTTACGCCTAAAACTTGCCAACGGCATTTAAACATAATTACAAAAAAGGAGGTACATATATACACCTGCCCGATAAATCAGTTTTATTCTAAGCATCCGAACAATCGGATGCAACAAGTATTGGAGTGTTTTCTTTACAACTGGAGCATAGTTCAGAACTATTCTTGCGGAGCCTCCACTTCTTCGGCTGCTATTGAGGAATCTTCAAGCCTTTCGATAACGATGGTGGCAGGAACCTCCACCTTCGGGTAGAGAGGTCCTAGCTCACTGTTAGAGATATATTTGGCATACGTACGGTTAGGGATAGATTAGGTAGGGATAGATTTGTTTCTTGTCTTCTACTCCAAGTCAGTCCCTTGTACTCCTATATATACTCGCCCATGAGGCTCAATACAACATCCATCATATTTCGCATCTCTCTCTCCCTCTATCCTTCAACATGGTATCAGAGCAGCACGCTCCTTGACCTAGCTGCCGCCCGCGCTTCTGCCCGCACCGCCCCCGGGGAGGTCAATCTCCATGGCCTACTCCGGGGGCCGCGCAACCCGTATGAGGGTTCGTCCGCCGATCCGTTGATCCGCTGCCCTCGAGTCTTTTTTTTAACAATCCGTAGATTGGTTTTCTTTTTGCGTCGCAGGTCGCTCGACCGGCGCTTTTCCTTTTTTGGTTTACCGATCATAGATCGGATTGAGCCGCCCATCATCGTCGTCCTCTTGCGCCTCTACTCCGACAACGGCATCGACCTACACCGGCCATCAACCGCACGGCACAGCCGCACGCGCCGCACATGGGGCGCCCCTACGTGCGTCGCCGCAGGCTGTCTCGCCCGCGCGGTCTCCATCGCTGGTCCATCTTCGCCGTCATCGCCCGGGACTACATTGACAACGCCGCCATCGACTCCGATATGCGCGTCGTCCACGCCATGGCACATGTAGCACCGCCGTCGGTTTTATCAACCGACCCCGCGCACATCTACGCCAAGCAAGTCCCCGAGCACGCGCCTACCACCGATCGAGCAAAGGGTTGCCGCCGCGTCGCCCCTTCGGGCCGCAACGTCGCCGCCTTTGGTCCATGCTGCTAGCCGCTGCCGCGCCGGCTGCCCCGGTCGCTCGGCCGGCTGCCGCGCCGGCCGCCCCGGTCACTAGGCCGGCTGCCCCGGTCGCTCGGCCGGCTGCACCGGCTGCCGCGCCGGCTGCCCCGATCGCTCGGCCGGCTGCACCGGCTGCCGCGCTGGCTAACCCGGTCGCTAGGCCGGCTGCTCCGGCTGCCGCGCCGGCTGCTCCTCCACGACCTCGTCCTCGACCCCTGCCGCACCCTCTGATGCGGCTACAGCTACGCCGCCCCCTCGGGCCGTGCCGTTGCTGCACGCGGTCGCCTTCGCCGTTCCCCGCGCGTCGATGTCCGAGGCCACCACAGCGCCGCCCCTTCGGCGTGGGTCGCCTCCATCCGCGCATGGTCTTCGTCACGCCGCTGGGTCTTCCTCGCCTACTTCGTGTACCGCCGTCGCGCCCCCACCCCAGGTCGCCGCTGGGCTCGCCAACCACTTCAGGTCACGCTGGGCTCGCCGACCACCGCAATGCCCGTCCAGGCGTCCAGCATGACCACCCCTGGTCACCGCTGGATTAGGAACACAAAAGGAAGATATTAGTCACGAGTTGCAGAGCAAGTTATAACTCGTTGATGTTAAGCGAGGATGAGCTCAACTTTCGGTGGTGATAGTGTCAAAATACTCTCTTAGAAATTGTGCTTCCGTCATCGTCGTTGTATGAGGTGGTGCGGAAGATTTCTTTTTAGACGAGGTGCAGTTGAAAATGAAAATCCAAACACACAAAGGGTTAGCCAAACAAAAAATGAGGAAAAAGTTTGCAAGTAGGCCAGAGAGTCACATGTCAGCATGTCGGATACTCTAGTATGACTGAAGCCGGGCTTGAGACTCTACTGTCGGGGGGGGGGGGAGGAGGCTCCAGTCTGCTTTTCGAAGCCAAAATTACTCATACCTTCCAGAAATTGGCAAAATTAGGCTAAGTGAACGCAAGGGGTGTTAGATCAACACTTAAGACATTTAGTTTATGGACCAAAACCACATACAACTCAACAAATCAAGAGATCGATCCTATGCAAAATTTAGGTTGTTGTGGGATTTTCTAAAAAAAATCAAGACCTTTTTAAGGGATGGCGAGGGTAAAATCTGTTGCAACCTAGAGCTGCTTCTTATACCATATGACGTGGGTTGAGCCACGAGTTGTTTATTGATCTCACGGATTGATGTCGAGGTGGAGGGGAATTCATGAGGGACAGCGATGAACATGAAACACGAAGATACAAACACAAACCACTAACGACATATTGTTTGCATTGGCCTGATTAACCAACTTAATGGAGTTGCACGAAAAAGATCCAAATGATAGATTCCCTTGCAAGAGATTGCAAAACAAAAGGTAGAATCCCAAATAGCATAGAGAATGTAAAATGATAGAGTTGCAAAGCAAGAGATTCAAGAAATATAGTTTACTAGATTAAAATATAAAAGGTAGGGAGGTACCTTGATACAACCTAACAAGGATTAGCTAATTCTCAAATTAGCTAATGAGAGGGATTCCCACATGGGGAAAGAGGAAAGCACATGTCTAATTCTCATTTCGGTCTAGGGTTTCCAGAAGTAGGTTGGCGCATATATGTAGCCAACCACGAGCTTGGGGCACAATTGGTATAACTGTACATATTTTGGAGGCTACATGGGCTAAGGTCATGGGATCGAGACTCCAGGGAAAAGACTCCGACCTTCGCGCAGAGAATCTGGACTCATGTATGAGCGCAAACCGCTTGGTGTCGATGCACTCGAGCAGGTAGGCCGGAGACGTTGATAGAGACTAGGCCAGAGACTCCAATATCTAGTGGCCGGAGACTTCGGTGTAGTTCTTTCTCTTCTCCTCCTTATCCTTGCTACTCCTCCATGGATGGAATGTATTTGATCACACATAAGGTATTGGAATTGAGAAGTATAGCATCCAAGGAAGTGTTGAAATTACATGTTGAGAGGAGTGATTTCACCTTATCATCTATGACTTTGGCCCATGTTTGAGTCGTGGGTCCATTTTGGGGACTTGGCGGTCTTGAGGAGGTGGTGTCCGAAGGCCACCCGCATGAGAAACATTACATTTTACACAAGCAAAAAGGAGAACTTGTACAAATGTTGCTAACACTCTTTCAATCAAACCATGTTTCGCAAATTCAATTTTAATCCTGGGAGAAAATGCTCCCTTAATTAATGTAAAATAGAAAAAATACTTTCTATGTGCGTACGTGAAGTTTTGCAAAAAAAAAAATGTTGCTTATGTAAAATGACAAGAAAAAATCCTATAAGAAGCTTGATTTTAGCACCAAATTTTGTTTGTTTTAAGGAGGGTGCAACGAAAAGTCGATTTTTTCTGAGACGACTTGATGAGCAAGTAGGGTGTTGAGATGTACATGCGACATTTAAAAAAGTATTCACATTTCTATGTATATTTAGAACAAGCCAAAGCGCAGTATCCCTGCATGTTTCGGAAGTTCACTCCTTTTTGCAGTCATATAATCTACCCAACCATGGCATTCAACTTCTATTATAAAAGCATGTCGGAGATTTGTCTAAATTCGAATGTTTCTATAAGACAAAGAGTATAATATACATGTAAATTTGGATAAATTTGCAAATCCTTTTATGGACCGAGGTAGTACAAGTTTTTGTGTTGGTAAAAACTTCCCAGTAAACAAACCATCATCACCTTCCTGCCTAACAAGCCAAACGTAAACCTCTAAACAATCCCCTCCCTCCCTGCATGCATGCATGCATTTGGACGACAGCCTTAATCAGTAGCAGGTCGCTGTTTGCTCTTTACGGCAATTGCGTGCTCCGGTTCTCCATCTAAATTTTAAGCGACCTGTGTGGAACCGGAATGTTGGGATCGGGCATGCAAAAGCCACCCCAGTTGGCTTTTATCGCGCCGCAGGGGGTGTGCTGGGGCCCTCCCTTCATAATTCCTGGAACTTGTGTGAAGTGAAGTGAAGGCCGGCGATGCCACATGACACCTGTCTTTTTTCCTCTGCAGGAGCTGCCTTGCCTCTGTTTGCTCCTTTGACCGACACAAGCGCCTCCTTGCTACCGCCTTGAAAACGAGCACGCGTATCCTACTACGGACACACATGTGAGTAACAAATCGAGCAGACTAGCTTAATTTCTTCTATAAAAAGAAAACAATCAGCTTTGTTTTGTATCGATGGACGCATGAGGTGCAGCTAGCAGCTGTTAGGGTCATGGATATCGGCATCTTGCTGAACTTCTTGTGTGAAGGCGATATCGAGCTCAAGGTGAAGGTGTTCGATAACACATCCTACCACATGAACTACCACCACCACAATGATGTTCTTTCTTTGCAGCGAAGATGGCGAGGGCTGCCGTCGGCCACCCCTATAGCTACACAGGGGGCTGACATAGTCCAACATGTCATCGCACGACACCTCGTTCACGTTGTGGTCGTCACATCCTGCTCCACATCACCATGGTCACCTCCTGCTTGTCGTTGCCCAGGAAGGTGGCACAGCGCCACAGGTCGAATTCGCATTGGAGGGATGTGTCACAGGCCCTCGAGTTCCGCTTGCAGGCAGGGTCCATGACAGATCCAGCACTGCCCGATCTCTCAGCGCCGCTCGGATCCTTCCCTTGGGATGGGCGGCACCGAGTTCCGCTTGTAGGCAGGGTCCACGATGGATCCAGCGCTGCCCGATCTCTCAGCGCCGCTCGGATCATTCCTTTGGGATGGGCGGCACCGAGTTCCGTCGTGCATTTAGGTGCCAGCCACCAAGAAGATGGAAGTCGGCCAAACACACTGCCTCCTCATATTGCATAGGCCACCTCAACTCGAACGGTACTGCATTGGTGCTATCGTGACTACCGTGACCCGATGAGGACCTAGCCTCGTAGTCATTGCGCTAGCCCTTACTCTAGGGCCACGACTTACCCATCGTTGTTGCTCCTTGCCGGTTGTGAGGGAACAAGGTAAGCTCGAAGTGGGAATGGCGAGCGGTGAGGGAACTTGTGGGGATGGACAAGTGCGGCACCTGGGCTTAAACATGGCGTGTGTGCGTTATAATTGCGGACACTGGAGTCCAAGCGGCCTTCGCATTGATTCCAGCACATAATTAGTCCCGGAGGCCATGGCATTTATGGTGCTCACAAGACGAACGGCGCACGCCAGTATTTCCGCTCGTAAGGCGAGCACGCGTTATGTCGCAGACAGGTGAAACCACGGTAGATGCAGGAGAATGCGTGTGCGGTCCGCGGCGTGTCCGCGCGGCTGTATTATGATCCTAAGGACAAAAATAGATCGATGCGCGAGCCCGGCTGCTGGGTCGCGTTTTCTATATACTTCTAGCCGAACGGATCAAAACAGACCAAGTTGATCTATTTAGGTCGATCCGAGATTAAGGGCTCCTTTGATTCATATGATAGGAAAAACATAGGATTAGAATATCATGTCTAGTTGAATCCTATAGGAAGATAATTTCTCTTTAATTGCGTTAAAGTTATGTTAAAGTAATTTTTCCATGAGGTGTGGCCTCATAATTTTTTCTATAGAATTCGCTCCACAAGATTTTTATAGGATTATTTACTACTCCTTCCTTTCTATAATATGCCTATAGAATTTCGGCATTTGTTTCAGAATATAAGGTTGTAGCTTGGCTCTTTTTTAATTACCCATCTACCGGTCAGCTTCCACACGACATGCGTGAAAAAATCCATACAAAAAGGAAAAAAAAAATTGAGATTCCTAATGCATGACCCCAACGATTCCTTAGATTTAGGAAGCAATGTTTTTATTTCCTTAATATAACATGGCTGCACATATATAGAGAGTCAACTAGAGAGATATGTGGGATTTGTTATGTTAATTTAGGAAGTTACCGATTTCCCTCATTTTACTCTGATCTCAAATAGTTAATCTAGTGGGTCTTGTGTAAAGAACACTCTTATGCTAATTTCCGTGCCAAAAAAACTATAGACACTATAGAATATTAGAATGGAACGGAGGGAGTATGTGTTTCTATGAACCAAATAATTAGTATAAAATTCTATAAAATCTAAATCCTACATAATTTCTACACAAATCCTATTAATCAAAGAAGCTCTAATAGATGTTGGCTTTGATCGCGGGCCTTTTTGGCATTTGCAACAGCACTGCAGTGCTGCTCAGAGAGAGACGGCAAGTACTGTACGTTAAGTGACTGGCGCTTTGGTACAGTTGTCCTACCCTTTCAATCTATGTTACTAGATACACAACCCTGCTCTCCATCTTCTATCTCCTCTCTCTTCTTCTCCCTCGCGTAAGTCCATGAAGCCTGTGCCGAAAGCAGCCTTGTTTCAGCCACTCTGGGGAGCATCCAGCTACTGCATCTAGGCAGCAGCATATGACATGGGGGAGAGAGATGGAGAGAGGAGGTAGGGAAGGTGTGTGTGGACTGTGGAAGATAAACGTTAGCAGCTGGCCATCTTGTCCAATGGCAACTTCGCCATTAAAATTTCTTGCATCTTTATAGGGGTTTCATATATAGTATGTGTGTATGTGTCGCCGCGTGAGTTTTGAACAGCACGGGGCGTGGCCTCAGTAAAGCGAGCGAACCCAAGGGTACGTCGGTTCAAGAACACACACACACGACATCTTTATCCAATCACAGATCCCTATGGAATGGAGAGGTATGGGGAGACCAAGAACACACATGCCTCTTCCTAGATTTTATATCCTCGGCCTCACATTTCATTAGGTTAGGGGTTGGGAGAGTGGTACTTATCCACCGCTTTGCTTTGCTTTGGCCCGCTCCCTCTCATTCCTTTTGCTCAGTTCACGGGTCCCTCCTCACGTCTTCCTCGTAGTTCACTTCTCTTTTACTACTAGCTCTTACATGGACGGCGTTGTCGCACAAGGGTAGTGCCCAGTGTAAGTAGTAGAGCCAAGAGTAAAGCAAAGCAAGAAGTGTTTCCGTTTGCGTTTGTTGATCAGAGCAATGGCTAGCGGCGGCAGCTGGTTAGGCTTCTCCCTTTCCCCTCACATGGGAATGGAGGTGCCCTCCTCTTCCGAAACCGACCACGCTCAGCCTCCGCCGCCTGCTAGCGCTAGTGCGATGTCCGGTTCTCACAGCAACGCCGCGACCTGCAACTTCCTCTTCTCCCCTCCTGCGCAAATGGCCGCTCCCCCTCCTGGATACTACTACGTCGGCGGCGCCTATGGTGATGGCACCAGCACTGCCGGCGTCTACTACTCTCACCACCCCGGCATGCCCATCACATCCGATGGCTCACTGTGCATCATGGAAGGTGTGCTTACTGTTGCACTTCTCCCTCTATCTTCTTGGTTCCCTTTCTTTCAACTTGCAATGAAGTTAAGTAGGCCTTTTTAACCTTGGTGTTAACCTTTCTTGCCATCAAGTAGGCATGATGCCGTCGTCCTCGCCGAAGCTCGAGGACTTCTTGGGCGGCGGCAATGGCGATGGCCACGACACGGCAACCTACTACAGCAACCAGCAGCAGGGCCAACAAGAGGAGGCAATGAGCAGGAGTTACCAGCAGCACCATCAGCAGCTAGCCCCCTACAACTTCCAGGATTTGACGGAAGCAGAGGCGATGTACCAAGAGGCCACGGCGCCGATGGATGAGGCAATGGCCGCGGCCAAGAACCACCTCGTCAACAACTATGGCGCCTCTTGCTACAGCAACGCGGGTATGCAGCCGCTGAGCCTGTCCATGAGCCCAGGGTCCCAGTCCAGCAGTTGCGTCAGCGCAGCTCCGCAGCAGCAGCATCAGATGGCCGTGGTCGCTGCTGCCGCTGCTTCCCAGGGAGGCAGTAATGGCGGTGGGGAGTTGCAGTGTGTGGGGAAGAAGAGGGGCACGGGTAAGGGAAGCCAAAAGCAGCCCGTGCACCGCAAGTCCATTGACACGTTTGGGCAGAGGACCTCCCAGTATAGGGGCGTCACCAGGTTAGTTGCTTATACAAAGATTTAACTTCTGGATTCACGGACGATCTCATCTTGCTTATGCATTTTGTAGTTCTATTGGTGTTGGGTATGTAGTTTGTATGTGTCCTGCACTCCTGCTTGGGGGGCATTTTGATCATTTGGCATTGTTAATCTTACATTTCTTATCTTGTGCAAATAAACTATTGCTGACTGATTCCTGGTTCATTTGGAATATATAGATGTACTAGTACTACTCTGTTGTAGCCTTATTTTTGCCCTGTGATTTTGTCCTGGTTAGCAGCATTGATGTCTCCTGTCTTCCTCTGATGAATCTGCTGTTCTTGTTATTTAGTAGGGTACCTACTCACTATGTGTTTCAAAACAATTTAATGCCCTGGAATAGTTCGATTTATTCTCTCATAATATGCTTTGTTCCATTCCACAAGATCAAAAGCCTGAGCCCATCTGTTGCCTCTGATGCATCTTCACTTCTTCAGTATCGTATTAATGAAACAATCCATCTACTCTTCTGTTTTTTTTTACCAAATCACCTGATTCATCTTGCCTCACATTTTTTATATCGAATGACCAAGGTTTGTGTGTGTTTGATTCACTGGAGCAGGCACAGGTGGACTGGGAGATATGAAGCCCACCTGTGGGACAACAGTTGCAAAAAGGATGGGCAGACAAGGAAAGGGAGACAAGGTTGATAGCTGAACTTCTAACACAGACTGTATCAGATCTTATTCATTGCCTTAAACTCCATCTGACATGATTTTGTTTTTGTATATTGCCATCTCTGGGTTAACATCACTGGAAAACATCACTTCTTTCAGTTTATCTAGGTAACAATGGCTTCATATTCCAGTTTTGTTCCGTTTCAAAAAACAAAACAAAAAACTCCATTTTTGTCACAGTACTTGTATGAAGCTTTGTCTAAGTTCCTGACTTATTGTTCATGTGGTCTAGGTGGTTATGACAATGAAGACAAGGCTGCCAGGGCTTATGATCTGGCCGCTCTGAAATATTGGGGGACATCAACGCACACCAATTTCCCGGTATTGATGACAACATGGCTTGGTCCATGGAAACTAAAACATCGATGTCAATTTCTGTAATGTGGTCTAATGTGATGAGTTTTGCAGCTAGAAAATTATCGACAGGAGGTCGAGGAGATGAAAAGCATGACAAGGCAGGAATTTGTTGCACACTTGAGAAGGTAAAGAGAGTACATTCATTTTTCTTTCACTCTAAGATCATTTTTTGATTCATAGATTCTCTAATAAGTTTCTGATGCTGGCAGGCGAAGCAGTGGGTTTTCTCGTGGTGCTTCGATCTACCGAGGAGTAACGAGGTAAGAAGCCTGCAGATTTTCCTCATTTGAGAAAATATTGCATGTAGAAACAATCTCAATATATTGGTCCAGAAAATATATTAATGCATGGGAATGGCATTTCAGGCATCATCAACATGGAAGGTGGCAAGCTCGGATTGGCAGGGTTGCTGGGAACAAAGACTTGTATCTCGGCACATTCAGTAAGAACGAAATCTCTGCCTGGTTTCAATAAGCAAAGTCTGTTTTTTCACAAAGTAACTTGTCGCGCATAAGTGGAAGAAGCTTTTAGTGCTAATCTTAAGTAACTGCCAATCCTTTTAGGAGTGCAACTATCGATGCTATGCTAATTGTCGCGTCAAAGTTGATTTGCTAGAGAAGATAGACATCCAACAGAAGCTTTTACTGTTAACCTCTAGTTTTGTGCATTGCTTTAGGATCCAACTTTAGTCCCCGGGGTGCATCTGCAACTGGAATGCATCCTTCCCTGATCATTCTTTGCTTTTCCAGATGTTTTGTGCTTTTCATAAGGCTGTGGCCTCTGAACAAAGTTATCGGTTGACCGTTTTGAATACTCCCTTGGACTGAAAAATCAATCACACTAGCTCTATGTAAAAAGCAATCAGATCGGAAATTGTACTTTACAGGAGGAATCTACCTTGGTTTCTGAATGACCGAATGTATAGTAAACAAGAAAGTTTGTAACAAGAACGCCTTCTAAAGTAGGGAGTATCGCATTACCATTTCACATGTTAGGAGATCTTACCAACATTGTACTGAATCTACTTCCAGCTACTCAAGAAGAAGCAGCTGAGGCCTATGACGTAGCGGCTATCAAATTCCGCGGCTTGAACGCTGTGACGAACTTCGACATAACCAGGTACGATGTCGACAAGATCATGGAAAGCAGCTCCCTGCTGCCTGGGGACGAAGCTCGTAAGGTTAAGGCGGTCGAACCAGCACCTGCCTTGAACAATGGCGGCAGGGAGCTCAACCCTGCCGAAGGAAACTCCACGGACACCGGCGTCTGGAGGATGGTGCTCCATGGAACACCGCAGGAAGCTGCAGCGTGCACCGAAGTGACCGACCTCCGGAAGGCCACCATGGGTGACCCTCGCTCGTCCCTGCACAGCATTGCCGGGTTCGACGTCGAGTCTGCGGCGCCGGCGCATGACATCGACGCGTCGGGCAAGACCAGCGGCGGCGTCAACTACTCCAACTCGTCTTCCCTGGTGACCAGCCTCAGCAACTCGAGGGAGGGGAGCCCCGAGCGGTTGAGCCTCGCCATGCTTTACGCCAGGCATCCCAACGCCGTCAGCCTTGCCACCATGAGCCCCTGGATGGCCATGCCGGCACCAAGCACCACGCACGCGTTGATGACCCCGAATTCCATCCCTCAAATGCCGGTATATGCTGCCTGGACCGATGCATAGCCATTTACCTCGTTGCTGCTCAGTCCTGCTGTCATTGGGCATGTGCTTTGAACTGAGGCAGGATTAGTACCATCTGTTTCTCTTGAAACGTAAGTTAGCTAGGATGGCAAGACTGGTTAATTGGTTATCATGAAGGTGGTGTAGTGGTACGTAGGAGAAGCAGGCATTAGTCTCTAGCTCACCCACTTGTAGTAGTAGTAGTAGTAGTGTTCTTACTTTCATTGAGCCTCTTTTTATGTAAGCTCCTTAGAGTAGTATGACATGTATCATGTATGGCTCTAAACAATACAGACATGCATGGAAGGGGCCGGGCTGTCTCAAGAAAAGGAAATGGTTTATGGAATCGGAACTGAGCTAGCTGACGTGTCCAAATCGATTCACTTGTTAAGTTTTTTTTATTTTTTTGAAGAGGGGAGTAACCCCCCCCCCCCCCCCGCTTCTGCATCAACTGAATGCACACTGTTCCCAAAAAGAAGACTGAATGCACACTGTCTTTTTACTAGGTTGATGAATATTATTTATCAACCATTCAAATAGAAGGAACAAAAACCAGCTATGTATTGAGAATTTTGTTAGAAAACAGCTCCTTAGAGTAGTAGTAGTAGTGTTCTTACTTTCATTGAGCCTCTTTTTATGTAAGCTCCTTAGAGTAGTATGACATGTATCATGTATGGCTCTAAACAATACAGACATGCATGGAAGGGGCCGGGCCGTCTCAAGAAAAGGAAATGGTTTATGGAATCGGAACTGAGCTAGCTGACGTGTCCAAATCGATTCACTTGTTAAATTTATTTTTATTTTTTTGAAGAGGGGAGTAAAACCCCCCGCTTCTGCATCAACTGAATGCACACTATTCCAAAAAAAAAAAACTGAATGCACATTGTCTTTTCACTAGGTTGATGAATATTATTTATCAACCATTCAAATAGAAGGAACAAAAACCAGCTATGTATTGAGAATTTTGTTAGAAAACAGCTGCCGGGCAGCCCAACCAAAGATAAACTCCTGCCGGTCCTCTGGGAGTAAGAGATGTGATGAGGAGAGGATATTTATTACTCCTTCTATTTCATCACCTCCATATATTATAAAATTTGAACTTTTCTGTGTTGAAGTATCTCTTGAAGATGAGGTGAAGCCCAACTTCCTTCGTTTTGGCCATGGAGCCGCAACCAAAGATATTTAGATGTTCTATTTTTATTTCAGCATGCCATGTTTTAATATCTAGTTTGGGTTCATTTTCGTGAGTTAGTATTTTGGGCCTATCTAAATACATTTTTAGTTCAGCCATTTGGGCTTCACTTGTGGCGTGGGGCATGTCTCACCTCAGTTTCGTTCGAGTCACCCTATAAAGGGTTTTGGCTGCGGCCATACGTATCTTAGGTTGAATTTTCAAGATAAAAGATACGTAAAAAACAACCCAATGTTTGGGAGCGCATATCTTTGTGTTTGCTTGCGGATCTTGAGGATCTGATGTGTCGTGCGTGGGAGTTGATTCCAATCAATTTAAACATTTGAAGTCTTCGGGTTTTGTGATTGATCTTGGATTAATAGAATTACCTAGCTGCTGGTTATTTGGTTCATCGTGAAAGATTGGGCCTAAAACCCCTATGGATCGTTGATCCTCATCAAAATGCAATAATATGACCAAGTGTATGACATGCAAAAAAATTAGGAGATCTAGTCATGTTAGATGCTATATTATACATGCAAATCCATCTCTACCAACATACAGCCGAAACAGCTATGTGTGTCCTGGTCTTATTTTTCTTATCGATGTCATTCAACCAATTGGCAAACATATAAGTGATATTTTTAAATTTCTATATAAAAGAAATAAATTAATATCATAAAGATATCAATTACACCAAGCTTCTGCACTAACAAGAAGTCCAAAGACATCAAAGTTGCACACAACCAAAAAAATAAAATAAAATAAGAGAAAAAAGAAACTTGCCGCGTGACCAAACACTCGCAGCAACACCGCTCTAACCACCACCAAAGTCAACACCCGGACCACAAAGAGATTCTCCAAAAGAAATGCCTCCATGAATGAAAGAATGCACACGTGTTTTCGTCGCCCCATCACCCTAGAGAAAATCCGAGTTTCCAAAACAATGCCTTCACAAAGCCCACTGACGGGCACAACCAATAAAGGTCATAACTTGGGGTTTCATCCTGAAAATCATGACTCGGTACTCAAGTAGCACCATCAAAAATTTAGTCCTCCCGTGTTGTCTCCCCCACTTTCTGAGGCCGATGGTGCAACTCTTCAAAAACTGGATACACATGAAGAGCCTCTACAACATAGTCGCCATCACATTCAATACACCTATTTTCCATAACTTCAAGACCCCCAATCGCACCCCCGTGACATTCTCCACCTCTATCAATTACTTGGAAATCTATACTTAGATATGTCCTATGGGGTCAACAAGAATGCGAAGCTTCGTGCCACGCTCTCATTAAGCCTCACTAGCTAAAGATAAGAGTGGGCATGGCCAGATCGATTCTGAGCTAGATAACCGAGGCCATCATGAGCCAATCAACGAAGATCTCCGATAGGAAGACCGGAACTCCTCGATGGCCATATCGAGGAGGCCGACATCAAGCAGATAGACGACTTGGCAAAGAAAAAATCTGTAGGAAGAAACCACAATTATTCAGACCAAGACAGCAACCCCACACTGCTAGCCGGCTCCAAGCAGGACTAGCCGCCAGATTCCCCCACCGGTAGCCCATAGGACAATCAACAAATCGATAAGGCAACTTGCACCATCATGGCCATGAGCACGTCGACGATGGGAAGCAACACAATATTCGGGCAGGGGAACGAG
The DNA here is from genome assembly GCF_022539505.1 of Lolium rigidum. NCBI lineage: Eukaryota > Viridiplantae > Streptophyta > Magnoliopsida > Poales > Poaceae > Lolium > Lolium rigidum. Next base: position 78,818,481 of record NC_061510.1, read on the forward strand.
CCAACCGCAACATCTGGGTAGTAAGGGACCAGGAAGCCGAACGTAGCCACACTCACAACTGACCTCTCATCCAAAGGACGGGAGCAAGTAACGCAAGCGAGTACAGCCTCCTGCCGCACCCAGAGTCCACAAGCCGCATGTATCGTATTACCAGCCCGCATCATCCTCATGTAGCATGCGACGGCCACCTCAGGCCCGTGCAAAGCATGAGCGCCCATGATGTGGGCATTACCCTTTGGGTATCCGACATTGGCCTGCCTCTTCTGGCCCAAGAAGGGGCCCATGAGAATCATCGTCGCCCAAGATGGACCAATACGTCGGTTGCAACGGTGGAAAGATAGAAGGAGATGGATTCTTGATGGACCAGGCAAGGAGACGTCGAATAAGAAGATGATAGACCAGATCTTATTGTAACATAGTCGAGTCGGACTCTCGGGACCAGGCCTCCTATATAAAGGCCAGGAGAGGGCCTACCGGATCCTACCCTCATAATCGCATACAACCACGCATACACCAAACCCTAGAAACCTTGTCTCCCAGCGAGATCACCACCACGCAGTCTATTGGCTGCACCATTGTAACCTTTTTCATCGATAAATCAAGATCAGACAAGCAGGAGTAAGGGTTTTACCTCATCGAGGACCCCAAACCTGGGTAAATCTCGCCTTTTGTTTGTTTGGTATCCGATGTCTCGTGCTAACCTACAGGATTCTGTCAACCCTAAGCCCCTCATGGTGGGCATTGCCGAGGAGCCACCTCGCCATTCGGCGCCATATGTGGGAAACCTGCTTGTTCAAAGCACGTCATCGGTGGTTCCGATTGTGTCGGCTACATCCTCGCCGACATTTTCATCATCGGCTTCATCATCACCGATCTTGGAGGATCCAATCTGCTTCGGATCCTTCGAGTTCACCCCCCACGCCTTTGCATCGTGTTCATACTTATTGGGCATGCGTGGCGGGATGGACATGGCGTTCGGGAGCGTCCACCTCAACATCAGCGTCGGTGGCGTTCTGCGGCTTCCGGACCCGATCACTTCGGGCCTCACAGCAGTCGTGACTTCATCGACTGCCACGTCTTTTGCTACATCACCAACCGCGGCTGACTTATCGGCTGCTGCTTAAACATCCACTACATCAGCAACCTCGATTACGTTGGCCCCGTCATCACCATCGGCGTCATCATCACGCCGCACCACATCCACCATGTCCGTCGGGTCTGATGACTCTGAGTCATCGGATCTAACATCGTACTACTACATAGACTACAACACTAGGCACGAGCTAGGCTCGGACGCTCCTCCCTTCGTGTGTGGCATCAAGTGCTCCTCTGACGAAGAAAGCATCGGCAAACATGACGATACCATCCCCTAAACCATGGCACGGCTGGCTCGCTACCAAGGCTGTGTCACCATTAACCCTTAAACTGGAGCCGAAATCCCTACAGGTGAACACACCCCACGCACCAATGTCGAACGGCGGCGAGATGGCGAAGCCAGCGACAGCAATGTCAACAACACTTTCGCTGTTTCCAGGGAAGAGTGGGTCGTGGCCCGCAACGCCGTGGTGAATAACACCTGCCTCCATGTTGGTGTATTGGCGGGCACCCTGTAATATCCTAGGATTTGGGGTTACAAAAAGAGAGGAAACAGATGTGTGCATTGCATTCATGCATAGAAAATCCGAGGAATTTTCGCGCTTTCAAATAAAACATGTCACAGTATGTGAAGTTTCACTTGAGTTGATGGAATTGAATTAGATCATCAAGTCAAGCGCTATAAACCTCAATGTGACCTTTGCTAAAACATTGTTTTGGGTAGAGATGATTTATGGGTTAGATCAAATGAAACTAGAACTATTCCAACCACACCTTAAGTGGGGATAAAATACCAGATCTTCTAAAGGATTATTATATGGTATTTGTTGCAACCATATATGGATATATTTCAACCACAAAATAAAAGAAAAAGAAAGAAGTAGGAAACCATTATTGACTTATCTTTTCCTTATCCTTTAACAAATCAAGTTTCTACAATGATCCTCATGTTATATCTTAAACTCAATTCTTGAACTCATGTGAAGTACATTACACAAGTTCGTTATCAAACCTTGATGATTCCATTCTTGTTTATACACATTCATCTTTATTAAACCTCAAAGAAAGGAGAGAACTAACCATAGATCTTGATGATCAACATCATTATCTTTGGAGCATAACCTTATGCTATTATTCAAGCCAATTCCAAGTGAGAGAAACCATTGATACCAACCTTAGATATACCTAAAGAAGCAAAGACAAATCATGAACTAAAGCATTAGGATATAATCTATCTCACTAAGGAGTGGTGAGATACTCCAATATCAAATGGAATAAGACCATATTCATGAGTTGATGAAGTAAGGAAGAGACTAATCCAACTTAGCTAGCTAAGTGGAGCCTTAGCCTAGATACCTAATAAGATCTTGTGAGTATCTCATAAACCCTAGAGTAATCCATGCCTATATAAGAGAGCTCAAAATAAGTGTTACACTCAAGTTATTTGATCAAGCACTTGATCTTGGGGAGGAGAGTCCAATCTTATTAGAGTAGATCTTTGGTAAGCCAAAACCCTAATCATCACCATTGGGTGTTGATTATAGAACCTTGGAAATAACATTAAGGTTAAACCCTAATGATCAAGGACCTGTCAATAGTGACTTGAAGAAGGAGAGGAATGTATATAATAATATATTGAAATTCTTAGTGCCAATTTTATAAGAACAAGAAGAGAATCCATTGAGGATAAGTTGATCATGTATAATTCATGATCATGCTTTGGAGGTATAGGAATATAAGTCTAACCCTAGTATCATAAGCAGATATCATCCATCACATGAAATCATAGGGTAGTCACTAGTAAACCACCTAGACTATTTTTAACATCCAAAGTAGTGAAACAAATGTAGGATATATATATATATATCCATATCTTGCCTAGTCAGGCATTGATGACCCACAAGTATAGGGGATCGCAACAGTCTTCGAGGGAAGTAAAACCCAATTTATTGATTCGACACAAGGGGAGCCAAAGAATATTTGTAAGCCTTAACAGCGGAGTTGTCAATTCAGCTGCACTGGAAACGGACTTGCTCGCAAGAGTTTATCAGTAGCAACAGTTTTATAGCAGTCGCAGTAGTGAAATATGAGCAGCAGTGTAATAAAGACAGCAGTAGTGATTATAGTAAACAGCAGGATTAAAATACTGTAGGCACGGGGATGGATGAACGAGCGCTGCATGGATAAGAGAACTCATGTAACAATCAAGGCAGGGCATTTGCAGATAGTAATAAAACAGTATCCAGGTACTAAACAACCATAGGCATGTGTTCCGTATATAGTCGTACACGCTCGCAATGAGAAACTTGCACAACATCTTTTGTCCTACCAGCCGGTGGTAGCCGGGCCTCTAGGGAATCTACTGGTAATTAAGGTACTCCTTTTAATAGAGCACCGGAGCAAAGCATTAACACTCCGTGAACACATGTGATCCTCATATCACCGCCTTCTCCTCCGGTTGTCCCAATTTCTGTCACTTTGGGGCCTCGGGTTCCGGACAACAATATGTGTATACAACTTGCAGGTAAGATCATAAAGCAATGAATATCATCGTGAATTCATAACATGTTCAGATCTGAAATCATGGCACTCGGGCCCTAGTGACAAGCATTAAGCATAACAAGTTGCAACAATATCATAAAAGTACCAACTACGGATACTAGGCACTATGTCCTAACAATCTTATGCTATTACATGAACAATCTCATCCAATCCCTACCATCCCCTTCAGCCTACAACGGGGGAATTACTCACATATGGATGGGGGAAACATGGATGGTCGATGGAGAGGCATCGGGGGTGATGATGGCGATGATCTCCTCCAATTCCCCGTCCCGGCAGGGTGCCAGAACGGAGTTTCTGGCCCCGAGACGGAGTTTCGCGATGGCGGCGGAGTTCTAGATGTCTTCTAGCAATTTCGTCGAACCCCCTCGTGTTTTTAGGTCAGAGGGCTTAAGTAGTCCAGAGGGGAGCGTCGGTGGCTGGCCGAGGCGCCGCCACCATAGGCCGGTGCGGCCAAGGGGCCCACCGCGCCGCCTTGTGGTGTGGGCGCCTCGTGGCCCCCCTCCGTCTCGTCTTCTGGCTCCGTCAATCTTCTATGAAAATGGGCTCATTGCGATTATTTCCGGGGATTTTCCTGAAAGTTGAGTTTCTGCACAAAAATAGGACACCAGGGCAATTCTGCTGAAAACAGCGTTAGTCCGTGTTAGTTGTATCCAAAATACACAAATTAGAGGCAAAACAATAGCAAAAGTGTTCGGGAAAGTAGATACGTTTTGGACATATCAGGCATTTGTATCAACCCTAGTAATATTGGAAGTGATCATCCTAGCAATGGTGAGGAAGAGCAAACCTATTCAACTCAACCTATTATCAACACACACTTGGAAACCTAATACTATTACCATCTTATTTCCTTATTGCTTCAATTGGTAAGCATAACACACAAAACCAAATGGAATGATCAACAACTCATCCTTAGAATCAAAGGCAAACCCATGAATCAAGCAACCAAATTAACAAATGACCTATTACCTAGACCACCATCTTAGCAGATAGAGAAACCCTGATAAGTCTAGGATCTACCCGGCCTAAGCCTTTCAAGCTAAGGTTTGAGAAAACAAAACTAGTGAATTTAAAATAGTTCTAGATAAGTGTCTAAATCCTTAGAAAATAGGAACACGTGAAATCATGCTCATTAGATCCTATCCTTAAATAACAAACCAAGTAATAAGATTTTTTGTAAATTATTTCCTTACTAAGGAAATACCAAATAAACACCTTAATTATCACTAGGCAAACCTTACAAGTTTCTAGGAAAATAATTTGAACCTCAATGGAAAGAAAATAAAAATCACCCCCATTAACACTTTTATATGAAGTATTGAATTGTGATTTAAAATACAACACTACCAATATACTTAATAGCCTTCTAAATACAAGATCATTACCTGGACCTCATTTCTGATAACTTTCAGTATAAGACACACCTTCCAAATATTTCAAACATGTTTGAAATTCAAACAAAAAATCAAACAGAATATGGTTGTAGAAGTTTTCATGGTACTAAAACACCTCTCTATATGCTGAAAGTTTTGAAGTTACACTTGTTTTATCTTGCTATGCTTGTCACTTTGTACTTTGTGGATTTATTTGTGTACAAGATTCCTATGCATAGGAAGTGGGTTAGACTTAAATTTGTTATATATTTTCTTATTGATGCTCTCTTTTACTTCAATTCATATTTCTTATGTGAGAATCTTCTCAAACTATTGTGCCTAGCTGAAAGGCGTTAAAGAAAAGCACTCTTGGGAGATAACCCATGTTTTATTTCTGTGATTTTTATTTTGTTGAGTTTTGGAAGTTGTTACTCTGTAATAACCTCTCCTTATTATTTTTATTTCGTTTTTTTGTGCCAAGGATAGCCTCTAATAGGAAGAAGGTAAGATTTGGGGAAGTTGTTGTCCTGAAACAGATTTTGTAGTGTCACCAAAAATATTAGTATTCCCAGCCAGAATGTCGGATCGATCTGAAAAGTTTTGAGCATATGCCCTGGGTTATTATCTAACTATCATTAGTTTTGCACTTTTCGATTTTAGCAATAGAGGTTTTTCGAAAAAATCGATCTTTACCTATTGTTCTGTTTTGACAGATTTCTGCCACTATTTGCATTTGCCTCTTAATCTTTTTTATTTTTGAGTTATTTTGAGAGAAAGAGATTTCTGAAGAACTTGCTACAGTATCTAATGTCTTTATGGATGTTCTAATTATGTTAGAACTTAACCAATCGGATTTTTTATTTTGATTGCACTAATGCTACTAATGAAAATGGTGTGAAGTTTTGTAAGTTTTCAAGTGTAGGGAGGGAAGAATGATGTGATGAGATGAAGTATGGACAAAAGCTCAAGCTTGGGGATTCCCATGTAACCCCAAGAAATATCCAATAGGTACAAGCGTCAAATCTTGGGGAAGCCCAAGGCACCCCCTTCTTCATCAACAAAAATATCAGGTCAACTTGCAAGACACTATATTTATGTGCTGTTCTTGGAGCATCCTTATTTTGTTTTTTGTTTTATTTTGTTTTGTTTGCTGTATCATATGGTTGGATCCCAGAAAACAATTGTTTTGGAGAGAGAGACACTCCATTTTCATTGCATAGAACACTCTAGTTTTCACTCTTATTGCTCTGCGAGTGTTGTCTTTTGCTAGTACTGCGTTTAGCTCTTGTTTTCCACTCGTATTTTGTTCAGAGCTTGTTAGTTTTATTTAGTTAGGTATGATTATCTCTCTGGTCTTTATTGATTATTACCTATGAGAGTTTTTTCAAATAAATTGATTGGTGTTGGAGACGAGTAAAATGTTTCATGACTATAGTGATGCAAAAGGAAGCTTGTCTAGATTGTGGCATAGACTTTGGCATGTCATGTTGGATGTTATTCTTGTCATATGCTTAGTAATTATTGTTGTAGCATGACTTGTCTCAAATGGTTGAGAGTTCTTAATGTGCCATTGAAAGAATCATGTGTCGGTTCCATCATAAAAATAAAGCATAATATTGGGGTATTCTCCTTTGATGCTTTATTGGGTTGACTTGGCACATGCTTACATCATGTTATGAATACAAACCAGTCACCTAAAACCTCTATGTTCATTTAGTTTTTGACTTGCAATATCACTTTATGCTTTGATTAATAATGTTTTGTCGCTATGCATGATTATGACCATTATTGTTCTCTTAGTTGGTCGCTCCCAGTCTTTTGCTAGCCTTCGCTTGTACTGAGTATGATCTCTACTCGTGGATCCACCCAAAAACCAAAGTTGGCCAATTGTGTCCACCATACCTACCTATATATGGTATTTCACCGTCACTCCAAAGTGAATTGCTTGTGTGCTACCTTTAAATCTTCAAAAATTATTACATGTTTTGTGTTTTGTTTTAGCTCATGAGGAAGTGTTGAATGCTTTATCATCTCTTTCATATTTATTATGGCTTCACACCTGGACTAGAATGCATAATGTGCTATCTATTAATATTGCAAAAAGAGCAGGCAAGCGGGTGCCCAACCCACTAAAATATAAAATGAACCAATAACCAAAATCTCATAACACTATGTACTTGGGAAACATGAAATTAGCTTGTTTAAACAAAGGAGAAGCTGAAATTTATTATTCTCTCTATGGGATCTGCTCTTGATAGATCATTTGATGTCATTCGTTGACATAGACATACATACCTCTCAAAATATATTTTCAACACCTCTACTTTATTAAAAATAAAAAGCTCTAGCACATGAGTAATCTTGCTTCCCTCTGCGCAGGACCTTTCTTTTACTTTTATGTTGAATTTTCATCTTCTAACTTTATGCACCAATTAAGAGAGCATAGTTGTCATTCTAAGTATAATGTGCATAGTCCCAAAATTTATTATTGATTGATTCTTGATTATGCTATTGCATGTTCTCAAACTACTTTTCTCTTGTCACCCTTTGAACTCTAAAGGTGTCCTGGCATTTATGTTTTGCTATTCCATAAAGAACGGGTTGAATACCACTTTGCTATGTTTTCTCTGCTAAAAAACAAACAGTTGCTTTCAGTGCACTATTATTCATAATCTTTTGTTTGAGTTACTTCTCATGTTGTAAGATAGTTGCTAAGTTACATTGTTAAGAGTTTTATCCATCATACCTATGTTTAGAGTACTTTGATCTCAGCATGCAATGATTTTACAATAACTTTATCAAGATTGTGTTGGCTGCATGTCACCTCAAAAATTATTTTGTTATCACTTACCTACTCGGGGATGAGCAGGAGTTAAGCTTGGGGATGATGATACGTTGCAAACATATATATAATTTTTGTTGCTCCATGCTTGTTTTACACCAATTTTTATATGTTTTGTTTACACTTCGTGGCATTTTTATGTATTTTCTAAATCTAACCTACACAGTGCCAGTTCCTATTTTCTGTTGTTTTTGTATTTCCGAAAAGTTGTACAGGAAATATTCTTAGAATTGGACAAAACAAAAGCCAAACCTCCTATTTTTCTGACACGAAGACGAAGCCCAAAGCAGAGATGGAGGAGGGCGCCGAGGTGGCCACGCCATGCCTAGACACAGGCCACCTCCTGGCCGCGCCTAGGGGTGGTGTGGGCCCCTCGGGCGCACACCGACCTCGCCCTTCTGCCTATAAGTTGCATCCCAATGCAAAACCCTAAATCAACCAGCCTCCATCCACAAAAAGTTATGTAGCTCTGCCGCCATCGAAGACAAGATTCGGGGGGACATAAGTCTCTGTTCCGACACCCTGTCGGGAGGGTGAATTGCCCCCGGAGCCATCTCCATCGACTCCACCGTCATCTTCATCGTTGTTGCTGACTCCTATTATGAGGAGGGAGTAATTCTCCCCCAAGGCTGAGGGCTTTACCGGTAGCTATGTGGTTTATCTCTCTCTCCCATGGTATGATTTTTATGTGATCCCGAGCTTTGTAATCTAGTTGAATAAGTAGATGTTATTCTTCATCTATTATGATACTCAAGTGGTTTTATTATGTGATCTCCGGAGACACCTTGTCCCATGGTGTGAAGGTGACAGTGTGCACACCGTGTGTATATCTTAGGCTAAATTTTACAGAAATACTTATAAATTGTGGTGTTTGTTAGTACTATCTCTGGATGCTCAAAGTGATAGCGTGGGGCGTCCCTAGATTTGGAACACGAACTTTAAGGAGTGCTTTTGCAGACCTACATGGTGAATTTGTGTTCGTTGTCCAACCGGAGAGTGGTTCAGAGTAGTATAGTGAAGAGATGATATTTATGTATTCAATTATGATATCATTGTTGAGAGTATCCACTAGTGAAGGTATGATCCCTAGGCCTTGTTTCTAAGCATTGAAACACCGTTTACAACCAGTTCTGCTACATGTTTGCTTGCTGCCATTTTTATTTCTGATTGCAATTACCACTCATAGTCATCCATATTACTTGTACTTCACTATCTCTTCACCGAACTAGTTCACCTATATACCTGACAAGTGTATTGGGTGTGTTAGGGACACAAGAGAGTTCTTGTATCGTAATTGCAGGGTTGCTTGAGAGGGATATCTTTGACATCTACCTCCCCGAGTTCGATAAACATTGGGTGATTCACTTAAGGAAAACTTGTCGCTGCTCTACAAACATCTGCACTTGGAGGCCCAACACTGTCAACAAGAAAAGAAGCGTGTGTAGACATCAATGGACAAGGCAAGGAGAAGTCGAATCAGAAAATGATACATCAAATCTTCTTGTAACATAGTCGAATCCGTGCAGGACTCTCGGGACCTGGCCTCCTATATAAAGGCCAGGAGAGGGCATGTCGGATCTTGCCCTCACAAGCGCATACAATCACGCATGCACCAAACCCTAGAAACATTGCCTTCCGGCGAGATCACCACCATGCAGTCTATCGGCTGCCCCATTGTAACCTTTTTCATCGATAAATCAAGATCAGACAAGCATGAGTAAGGGTTTTACCTCATCGAGGGCCCCGAACCTGGACAAATCTCGCCTTATGTTCGTTAGGTATCTGATATGTCGTGCTAACCTCCAGGATTCCGTCAACCCTAAGGCCCTCATGGTGGGTATTGCCGAGGAGCCCGCTCGCCAACCCGATCCCTAGCACCTGGGCACCATGGCACCTCATGACGCTAGCAGCGTCGCCTCACTGAGCGCACCAACGGCCACGACCCTCTAGCCCAGATCTGGCCCTAATGGAGCCACCGCCAGTGGCACTACCCAGCGATGCGCCGCCGTGTTGCCTCCTCACGATGCGTCGCCACTCGATCCTCCGTACCCTTAACGCCTCCTCGCCACCGCGCCATGAACGGCCGCATCACCACCATTTACGCGACCCGCCAAAAACAATGCATCTCCGTGCGTAGAGGATGTAGTTAGGATGCACCCTCCTTGTCTGCCGGCCTTCGACAGCCGGGTGTCGCGCCACCACCATTGTGGTGTCCAAAAGAAGCACGAAGCGTTTTTCTTTTTGGCATGATTTAGACTCCCTTGTAGTCGCCCGCGTGAGCAACCCGGGAGGCAGTGTTTCGGCTGAGATTGGTGGAGGAATAATATAAGTAGAAGTAAATAAATAATTTTCCAAACAAGACGAGCTGAAGGATACGGGAGGAACAAATGTTCAACGGTCTCCTCTCGGTCTGAAAAAAAAACACTTCATTCAATTCATATTAACTCAATTTTATCTAGATACAAATATATATAGTTAACAAAGGTGTCTAGATATATATATCTGTATCTAGATAAACTTAAGTTAATTAATTTGGATTGGAGGGAGTAGTAGTTTTAACTTCATTTCTGTTTTGGTATATCTTTTGTAAGCAATAGTTTTGGATTAAGGACCACATAAATGTTTTCATCTTTAGTGGTATTTTAGGGTTCCATAGTTATTCACATGTGTGTAGTAGAATTTTCCATCAGTGGGGCCGTCGATTAGCATGCAATTCACTGCCGATGTAGTTCTTTTGACCGGTGTCTCAGGTCGCTTGTCTGTCTCACGTTCTTTTGCTTTTCTCTGCATGGCACGGCACGGCACTTGTTCATGATGGCGATGAGAATCATAAACATCCCCCCTAGCCTCCCCTCTTTTCTATCCCTTCCCGTATGAAGGGAACTTTGCCGCAAGGCTTCCTACATTCCGGTACCAATCATTCCAAAGTGACGGAGAGATTCGCAGAGCATGTTTCCATGTCCCAACCTGCGGGCTCATGATGGCATGGACATGTAGGATCCAAAGTCGATGATGCTGCCATGCTGGTGCAGATGTAGGTGTCTGGTCATGGTTATATTTGTGACGTGGGATAAGAGCATCTCCACTCGTTTGCCCTCCCCACGCCGAAATCCGGGGAAATTTATGTCCGGATTGGACGTAAATTTGGCCTGGGGAGGAGTAGTTTTCCAGCCGCGATCTCAGGCGAAGACGGCGATCCAAATTTGAAAAACGGAAACTTGACAAACTACGGCATAAAACGGTCGAATTTAGACTAAATTTAATGATATTTACTATATAGAGGGCGAAGTTCGTACATAGAGACCGAATTCGACTATATTTCGAATTCAGCTAGGGGAATACAACTGTAAATATAAAAACACGGCGCTCTACATGCCGAAATGGCGGTAGAACACTGTGTAGTCGCCGCCATCGTCGTCGGAGCCATCGTCGTCGAACTGCGGCGGCGCCGAAGCCGCCTGGCTGCTGCATTGGCCGGCGTCTCCCCACCGGCCACTGGTGCGAGGCGGGGACGGCGATGGCTTGTACAGGTCATCGTCGGAGGCTTCGAGGTCGACGACGGGGACGGCGGCGCCGGATGGAGGAGTCGCAGGCCGGCGGTAGCGAGCGACGTCCTGGAGGAGCCTCGCCTGCCGCTCCGCCTCCTCCTTCTCCCACTGCTCCCTCGACCAGGCGCAGGCCTGGTCGAGCGGCATGGCGTTCTCAGCGGGGACGAGGTCCTGGAGGGACCTCGCGATGACGGCCTCGAGGATGGCGGCGTCCTCGGCGCTTTCAGCCTCCTCCACCTTCACCTTCGCCGGCTTGCGCTTCCGCTCGCCGAAGGTGTCATGTTCGCGCTTCGGGCGGAGCCGTCCTTGTGTCATCGAAGGCTCGCGGATGACGATGCCGCCGCCGCGCGTGCGGTGGCTCGGCGGGGAAGCCGGCTACTTTATCACCGGCGCCAAGGATGGCGCCGACCTGGAGAGCGACCTCGACGCCGTGTCGGAAGACGACGAGCTGGCAGCCATGCGCCGTGGCTGCCAGCTGTTTCCCCGGCGGCGGCTGGTCGATGCCCTCGATGGAGGGGGCATCGTGAGCACCGGGGAGTTGCCGCCCTCGATGTGCTCGAGGACGTTATGGAGCGTCCTATTCGGCGCGCTCCACCAATGCCGGTGACCCGCGGCGTTGTTGCGCGGAGGCGGAGGTGGCGGGCCGTCGTAGGACGCCAGTTCCCGCTCCCACCGCCGGAAGAAGGAGTTCCACCGCGTGTAGTTCTCGGGGCGGTGGCGCGGGTCAGCGCGTTCTTCCTCCGTCATCGCCATCCGAGCCTCCTCGATGGCGACGTCGAGGGCGTGGCCCTGGGGTGGTGGCGGGATTGGCACGCCACCAGCACTTAGCCGCCACCCGCCGCCGGGAGGCCTCGTGTCCGACGGGCAGGGGTACCCCGCCTGGTGGAGGAGGTGCCCCTCCCACGCGTGGAGCGACCGGCGGGGGAAGCCGTTGTTGGTTGCGCCATCGTCGTCGTAGAACGCCGCCGGGAGAGTGGAGGGAGAGTGGAGCAGGGATACGCGTCGCGGCGAGCGGAGCGGCGTATATAGGCGCGGCTGGCGCCGGCGATTAATGCCGCGTGGAATGCGACGCGTCCGTGGCGAACTGACCGGCGGCAGCCTTTACTGCGCGCGGAAGACGATGCATGCACGGAAGACGATGCGCGTGTCACTGACCGGTCGGGGCCACCTCCGCGGCGAAGACGAAACGAAAGCGCGGGAGAGATTTCTCGGAGTTTCGCGCGCTTTCGCTTCGTCCGGAGTCCTCGAGCGCTCCCCGGGGGACCAGGGATGGCGTGGGCTCGCCGGATAGATGAAAGCCCAAATCCGGCGAAAAACGAGGAACTGGGGGCGTGGCTGGGCCATTTTTCGCCGTCCGGATGAAAAAATGGCACGCCGGGAACCTGTTCGGGGAGACGAGTGGAGATGCTCTAAAGCATGTGTGGTTGTGTCACCGCACTGGAAGAAAGATCTCCCGTTGATCCTGGTGGACATGGAGATCCGAGAGTGTACCAGCTATATATACAGTGTACAACTTCCATGATAATTTCCTACTTTTCTTTGTGACTATTAATTTGCTCCCGCACTCAGGATCGTATTGTCCTCCTTAACTTGATGTATTAGCCAACTCAAACAAAAGTATGAACTAATAAAAATAGCTCGACACTTTTCTCTCACATGTGATAGAGAAGTCAACACGCGTATAGAAGAATCTCTAACATGTGAGAGAGAAGTCAAAATGTGTATAGAAGAAGAACAGGTTTGGCTCAAAAGACCATAGAGGGTGAACAACAATTTTATAACAAATTGTGAATGTGAGGAGTCAAACTTAGACCCCGATCTCTGATAATATAACAAGTTTAATGCACTAGCCGACACAACAAATTGATAAAAGAGCTAGCTATTCAACTTTTTTTTTCTATATGGAGGATGAAACCCCCAGCCTCTGCATCATATTGATGCAGGCAACCTTTTCTACTTGGATTATTCAAGAGAGTCATACCAAGAAAATACAAAGATCAACCTTAAGCTACCTTAGTGGCGACATCCATCGCATCACCTACAAGATTGATGAAAGCAGTGACCATGTCAGAGCCATGTGCCCTGGCCTCACACCTACCCACGTTATCGTAAACCATGGTGCCTCACTAAACTGCATAATATCATGCCGAGAGAACAAACGGGTCCAACAGATCATCGGCGCACACCGTTTGCACACGCTCGAGAAGTCACCGCCTCCATCTTTTGCTGACACATCTTTAGGACAGAGATCAATGCATTGACCTTGCCAGGCCTGCCATCGACACAGCCATGACACCAGACAACGCCATCGTCCAACATGCATCCATCATCAAGCGCATGTTGTTGAGACCCCGCACGCTGTCGGGACCCGCAACCACCAACCCGGCAGATGAATTACTACTACGCCATCAGACCCCTCTAGGCATCACATGTTCCAAGAACAATGCCCCAAGAGAGAGAGAGAGACCGGCACCGACAATGGTGCCATCATCCCAGGAGACCTGTATCGAGGGTTTCCCTCGGAACATCTTGGCCGGAGGCGGGGATCACAGAATCCCACCCCCAACAAGGTAACGACGCTCAAGGTCACCGCCATCACTGGCTCCGACCGAATCGGATCCTGGCTCTCACCGGCAGAGCGCCTCGCCTCTATCCCAGCAACCTCAAGGGCCGTACCATTCGTTATCGATATGGTCGGAGAGGTGACCCTTTGTCTTCTGCGTCATCACCAAAGCAACCACGCCTTTGTGCTCTCCCATTCCCTAAGGTGTCATCGGGACGACCATCAGGTCAGGTGTGGGGGCGAGAGGGTACCCGCCATTGCGCGTTCGCCCAACTATTACCGTTCTAGAGATACCCCAATGGAGATTCAACTCCTTCTCGCACATCCATCTTCCAGGGCCGGCTGTCGCACTCAATCTAGAGACCCACCGTTCGTTGTCCACCGTGCAGGGCTTTGTCTGTCGGCTTTCTTCGGCGACATAAGGAGGTAGGGGTGATGATGAGGAGGCGGAAACAGCTAGGGTTTCATCCGAACTGCCCCTAAGAGCGATGGGGCCTACTCATTATGCAGTACGGTTCCAACCTCCCCCCAGGACTCCTCCTCTGCTAGTGTGGGTATGGAGGTTTGTCCTCCCGTGTCGCCGAGGTCGCTAGGCCTGGTCTGCTATGCACAGTCCCCAGGCTCTACTCCCACCTCGCCCATGGGGCCTGCGACACCTGGCCTCGCCGGCTTGGAGCTAGCCCCGGTCTTCCCCGACACTCCTGTGGCTAGCGCCAAGGTCTGGGCTGCACGTCGCCAGCGCCAAGTGCCACCGCCTTCCCGCCATAGTGCTCGGCTGGTGCGGTCCCGCTCTGGGTCTGAGGCGCTGGAGCCGACGGTGGCAGCACAGGCGGAGCGGCGGGCGACGGCTCGCAACCTCCACTCAGGTACTCTATAATCCCTTTCTCTGTCTACTTCTTCGGCTTGTCCTTCCCCTCCCTCTGGCTATAGATTTTTGGTGCTTGCGACGGCGTCAATCCACCACCTAGGGTAGGTGGCATTAGATTGTGGGATGGTGTTTCATGGTGAGCGAGGTCCACGGCCAGAGCAGATCGAGGCGATTGTGGCGAAGGAGATCTACGAGGGGCCATTGGCCGCCTCACGTGCTCAGTTGGAGCTTGTGAGGGATGCAGCGACTACCCCGGCTGGTCCTGCGCAGGTGGCGTTTGGACCTAGTCTGGAGACTCCACCCGGGTAGACATGGGGTCGGGACCCTCTGAGCCCCCCAGGGTAGACCCCTAAGCCACCGTCCTGGCTCTCGACGCGTAGTAGGGCCAGCTCTGTTCCCAGTAGAGGAACGACCCTGACTGATTAGTTCCGATGAGTGTCCCCTTCTTCTCACTCATTTGGAACATCAGAGTGTTCGAGGCGGAGGGCCGCCAGCAACAGCTCAAGGAATATATGAGGCATGAAAATGTTGACATCGTTGGCCTACAAGAAACTATTAAGGGCTCCTTTCTCCTCCACGAGTTGGAGGGGCTTAGTAGACACAAGTTCGCCTGGCACTAGCGGCCCATTTTTGTCCATTCCGGTGGTATCCTCCTACGCGTGAAGGAGGGTACCTTTGAGACTCTTGTCTTTTTATTTCCTCCAGCCAAAGGCTGTTTCACATATCCAAAATGTAACACCCTGGTTCCCTGTTTGGGTTCCTTTTTTAATATAAAGAAGTAGGAGCCTTTCCTACTATCAGAGGTTAAAAAATGGGTACCTTTGAGGTCAAGGATATGGACCACGGTGACTTCTTTGTTAGCATGGCAGTCACCCATAAGCGATCTATCTCAGTTGGGAGATTATTATTGTTTATGGGCCAGCTGACCACGCGAGGTCACGTGCCTTCCTCGACGAGCTTCGGGCGAAAATTGATCGGTGCCCTACCCCGGTGGTGGTGGTCGGCAATTTTAACCCGATCCGCTCGCTGGAAGACAAGAGCTCGAGGAACGTGGACATTCCTAGGATTAGGATGTTCGACGAATGCCTCGCGGACCTTGCTCTTAGAGAGATTGTGCGGGTGTGGCACGGTACACCTGGAGTAATAATTGCGTCGACCCGATCCAGAGTGTGCTGGATTGGGTATCTGTGTCGGTAGAATGGGAAATGGCCTTCCTTCTCTGCTCACTGCTCGCGTTTACTTGGATTGGATCTGACCACTCTCCGCTCCTCTTATGCTCGGGGGATCCTCCCCCCTAGGCTCAACCGCTTAGACTTTGAAAACTTCTGGCTTCAATAGCCAGGGTTTGTGGTAGAGGTTGGTTTTTGTTGGACACAAGCGGAGAGCTCCCCCACCCCGAAGGTCTTTAATGCAGTGGATGTGTGGCACCATTGCTCTAAAATGGCCCGCCAGTTAATGAGGGGTTGGGGGCCAACCTTGGGGAGGACCTCCGCCATAGGAAGGGCAACCTCCTGGAACAGATCCATGCTTATTACCGCATAGCTGGTGCGGATGGCTTGGGCACTAAAGACTGGCTTTAGCGTTTTGCTCTTGAGCACTCGCTCATGGAGATCTATAAGGGAGAGGAGATTTTCTGGCGACAATGGAGTCGCAAGAAATGGCTCCTGCAGGGGGATGTGAACAGCGCCTACTTCCATGGGATTGCAAATGGAAGGCGCCACAAATGTTCTATCCCTTGCCTTTGGAACGGGGTGTCCTCCCGGAGGCGGCTAGCGAGATCTCGGCCCATATCTACTCCTTCTATAAGGAGCTCTTTGCGGCTGGCCCTAGGACGGGGGTAGCGCTAGCTGAGGAACTTTAGCTAGCTAGGGCCTGGGTCTCGGGGGTCGAGAATGCGGAGGTCACGCTACCATTCCTGGCGCCATAGATCAGGGAGGTGGTAATGGGAATGAAGGCCAACTCGGCCCTTGTCCAGATGGTCTCCCTGTGGTGTTCTTCGAGAGAAGTTCTGGGAGAAAATCCAATCTACCATTCTGCCCATGTTCCAGGAATTTTACGTGGGCACCCTAGATATGGGTCGACTGAACTTTGGCGTCATTACCCTGATCCCCAAGCTTGTGGGGGCCATAGACATTCGCTAATTCAGGCCCATCGCGGTCATCAATGTCATACAACTCCTGTTCTCCAAGGTCTGTGCGGTGAGGCTAGCGTCGGTCATGGAGAGATTCTCGCACCCTTGCGAGTTTGCCTTCCTCAAGGGCCGTCATGTCCATGATGGGATTCTGGCCTTACATGAGAACATCCATGAGGTGAAGAGTCATCACCTTAAGGGGGTCTTTCTAAAACTGGACTTCCAAAAGGCATATGATCACATGGACTAGACCTTCCTTTGACAGGTCCTCCAAAGGTGTGGCGTATATGACCAAATGATTGGTTGGATTATGCAGATCGTGATGACCAAATGATTGGCTGGATTATGCAGATCGTGATGACGAGGAGGACCGCCATCAATATTAATGGGGAGGTTGGCCCCTATTTTAGACCAGCGTGTGGAGTTCGACAAGGAGACTCGTTGTCTCCTATCCTCTTCAACGCTGCAGTTGACTCCCTCCCTGAGATCCTAGAGAGGGCTAGGACCTCGGACCATCTATCGGGGGTGGTTGGTCATATCATCCCTGGGGGTGGGGTTACTCACCTCCAATACGCCGATGACACCATGATTATGGTGGAAGGCTCGGAACTAGATATCATCAACCTCAAGTTCCTCCTACTTTGTTTTGAGGCCATGTCGGGTCTCAAAATTAACTTTGATAAAAGTGAAGTGGTGGTCTTGGGGTATTCTCTAGATGATCAGTAGGTTATCTACCTGAAAGTGCATGGAGCCCCCATGTGTGGTTTTGGTAATTAATGACAATCCCTATGGACTAATGTTTGCATTGAGTTATATTTGTAGGTGTTATCCATAGGCAATGCTTGAACCATATGTTGGCTTCAAGGTTGCAATAAGAAGAAATTGATGAAGGATATCAAGTGTCAAGTATGTCTTGAAGATAAAGATGACGTGAGCCCTCAAGTTACTTCAAGACATCAACATGATGATGAATGAAGAAATGAAGTGCAAGTTCAAGACGAGCTATCTCGAAGATATCATATGGTTGAAGCTTGCCATCCATATGCTGATCATGGATATGTGAAGTTGCGTCAAAGAAGAAGCTCTCCCATGGTGGATTATGAGGGAGCAATCCACAAGACTTCGCCAAGCAAGCACAATCAAGAAAGGTGTTCCATCTTGTTGTGGTCAAGATCGTCATTATTGAGCTCAAATGAAATGCGCAAGTATAAGGTTTTCTCTTGATAGGGTTTCTTTCTCACCGGTCTCATAGTGTAGTTGGAGACCGGTTTATAGTTTAGTTGTCGTACTATCAAGAGGGCTCTCGAATGAGTAACTCGATCGTATCATTCGGAGAGAGCTCAAACCTTTGCATCCTTGCATCATCTTTCTTGGTTGTTATTTGGATCTTATCCATGTGATGTTTTAGAGCTTGTACTTACTCTCATGACAAGCTCTAGTTCATCGAAAACGGATTTCGTATAGATCACTTGTTGCGTTTTCGAGTTTGGTGATTTTCTCGGTTTCTCATGTTGAGGTATTGCACCTCTAAAAATAATAGAAAATCACCCCTAGTGATTTCCATATTTCCAAAAAAATTGGTTTCACCTAAATTCGAGTTTCCTAACTCAACTTATTGCATTTTCGAGGTTGGAGGTTTTACCGGTATGTCTTTTGCTCCTGGCGGAAGTTCCGCCCAGATGCTCCTGACAACAGCTTCTCCACGCCTCTCACAGAGTATCTCGGCGGAAGTAGGCCGGAAGTTCCGGACAGCGGAACTTCCGCCCTACTTCCGGGCAAGTTCCGAAAACATCGTTTTTACTCGCAGATGGTTCCAGTATGGTTTTCCTGCTATTCCGGAAGTAGGCCGGAACTTGGCCGGAACTTCCGGTCACCGGAAGTTCCGCCCTAGTTCCGCCCACACTCAGTCCATCAGCTGCACAGGTGCGAAGGAATCCAGCCGAAACTTCCGGTGTTATACAAAAACGTGCATAATGGTCAGATCTGGAGCATCTTCTCATATAAATAGCTTTCTTCCCCATTGGAACAATGTGCTTCTTCTACTCTCTCTCTCTCTCCTCCATTGTTGATCTTGAGAAGCTTGCTCTATCTCTCTATCCCTCCATGATTCTTGCCCCCTTTTGAGGAAAAAGAGAGAGGATATCTAGATCCACACTTTGACCAAACCAAATCATCTCTTTGTGAGTGAATCTTTGGGATCTAGATCTTGGAGAATTTTGTGTTCTCCTCTTTGTTCTTCCTCTCTTATTCCCCCAATAGCTTTTGCAGCTTTGTTGGAATTTTAAAGAAAAGGACTTGAGCATATTTGAGGTGTTCTTGCCATTGCATTTGGTGCATAGGTTTGAGCTCTCCACGGTGATTCGTGGTGGTGAAAGCAAGAAGGTTGTTACTCTTGGGTTCTTGGAACCCTAGACGGATTCTAGGCCTTTGTGACGATTTGTTGGGAGCCTCCAATTAAGTTGTGGATGTGTGCCCCAATATTTGTGTAAGGCCCGGTTTCTGCCTCGAAGGAAATCCCTTAGTGGAACCGTGACCTAGGCCTTTGTGGCGAGGGTCACTGGAGAATAAGGTGAGGCGCCTTCGTGGCGTTCGGTGTGTGGTGTGAGTACCGCATCTTGGGGTGAGGCCTTTGTGGCGTTGGTGTGCATCGATCAACCACACCTCAAGGTGAGCCTCTTGTGGCGTTCGGGAGAACTAAGCCACCGCACCTCTCCAACGGAAATTAGCACTCGCAAGAGTGTGAACTTCAGGATAAATCTTCGTCTCCCGCGTGCCTCGGTTATCTCTATACCCGAGCTCTTTACTTATGCACTTTACTTTGTGATTGCCATCGTGCTTGAAGTTATATATTTTGCTATCACATAGTTGCTTGTATTGCTTAGAATAAGTTGTTGCGGATGAAGCCTGGTGACCGGGTGTATACGTGAGCACGCATCCATTGGTTGACACGTGTCACATCTAGCAATCCACTGTTACCATCATTGTTGGGTTAGCAAACCACATCAACACTAACAACACTTCCAAATTACGTAGGACCCACCTTTTTGAATTCAAATAGTGGACCAGATGCACTTTCAAATCACGTAGGACCCACACCCAGTACGCTTAGCGATGGATAAGACAATGTCAAGGCAACAGATCCAATTGACAAGAACCGGATCTCAATGCAGATCGTGTGGCATCTAGAGGGTGCTCACGTATACACCTAGTCACCAAATCCACTCTCTAAGTTGTTGGTGCACATAGGTGAACCATAGTATATAGGCTTTGGGCTTGACAAAGTAAACGCTAGTTTTATCCCGCATTTATTAAGCCCATCTCGTAAAAGTTTACATCGCCTATTCACCCCCCCCCCTCTAGGCGACATCCGTGTCCTTTCACTACCTTCCCTATGAACTACATGTGGATCCCTATTAGGGACTCCAGGATCATTATTAGGGACCTCGACCCATTGGTGGGTCGAGTGAAGTCTAAGGCGGAACCTTGGTGTGGTAGGTTCACGTCCAAAGGTAGTAAGACAATCCTCATTGACTCCTGCCTGTCTAGCCTTCCGATGTACACCATGGGGATGTACCTACTCCCTGAGGGGTTCGTGGGGCTTTTGATAAGGAGCTTTCCCGCTTCTTCTGGCAAGACCGTACGGGGCATCCGAAGTACCATATGGTCAAGTGGGTGGATGTATGCGCCCCCATTTGAACATGGGGACATATTAGTCTTATCCTCGAGACACATAAATGTCGCCTTGATGCTAAAATGGGTTTGGAGGATTCTTAGGGACGACGTGGGTTTATGGATCCAGCTGGTGAAGGCCAAGTACCTGAGGGGTCGGCCGCTCCTCGCCTGTGAGCGCCGGGAGGGATCTCAGTTTTGGAGATCCCTCCAGGAGATCAAGCAGGGTATCCGAGCTGGACTATCCCTCACCATAGGGGATGATAGAGGGACTTCGTTCTGGCTTCACTCTTGGCTTGATGGGGGACCCCTTAGGACATCCTTTCCATAGTTGTTTGCCATATGTGTGGATACGACCGTGTTGGTGGCGGAGGTTGCGGTGGACGGTGGTTGGTCCCCTTCCGCCAGGCCTCACTCCCGCGGAGTAGGGATGGCACCCACATGGTATGGGTACGAGTAGAGCCATCTTATACCCGTACCCGTCGCCTTAAATCTTACCCTTCACCCGTACCCATACTCACAATGGGTACAAGTTTTTTCCCATACCCGTCACCCGACGGGGTAAATGGGTACCCGCGGGTAAAAAAATACTCGTGCTTACAACACATTAAATTGATCAAAAAATATGACAGAAGGTGAACCGATCCTAAATAGGGATCTAATCCTCACTAACCTACCAAAGATTGTGAGATCGAAAAGCGTGAGGTTAAGCCTAGCAACGTGAGGCGTGATTAGGGGGAAATTAAGTAGTTTAGAATATTCAAATGACCCACTAGTTAAATTTAGATGGGAAAATGGGTATGGGTATGGGTTCTACCATCCCATACCCGTACCCGCTCTATCCGATGGGTATGATATTTTTACATTTACAAATTCATGGGTAATAATTTATCCCATACCCGTACTCTTATTGGGTTTTTACCCGGCGGGTACGCGGGTCATGGGTACCCATTGACATCCCAACGCGGAGACCCTTGGGTGGGAGTCCCTCCTAGCCCGTCTACCAGGGGCCCTCCCTGGCGGTCTGGACAACGCTCATTGGAGCTTGTCTCCGCCGAGTATGTTCTCTGTTAGGTCGGCCTACAAGGCCCTCTTTCGAGGGCTAGACCTTAGTTGGGCTTCCTACTTGTGGAAAGCCCCGCTCCCTCTCAAGATTAAAATCTTTGTGTGACAACTCCTTCGGGACCGCCTTCCTTCGGGGTGGAGGTAGCCAAGCGGAATGGGCCAGGCAATGGCTGATGCCCGCTTTGCGAGGTCCTTGAAGACACGTGGCATATTATGTTTTCTTGTCCCGCAGCTCGACTTATGTGGAGCTTTCTACATGAGGCGCTAGGGCCTGACTGGTAGGCCCTGGACCTCGGAGAGTTCCTAGAAGTCCAGGCGAACCGTACTGGGAGTAGGAGGCGCCTATTCTAGTTAATGTTCGCTGCTATGTCTTGGACCCTTTGGAATGTGCGCAACAAGATGATGATTGAGCATATCCTCCCGCGACGCGCATCTGACTCCATCTTCAAATTCTTGGCTTTTTTGCAGCAGTGGTACCCGTTGTGTAGACAGCGGGACCGGGACCGGCTGGACGGCATGTTGGAGGATCTTCTAGCGGCTCGTCGTTTATCTACGCCTTCCAGTGGTTGAGGTGCCCTAGTTGGAGGGTTGTATGTATCCCTAGTGTTTCTTTTCTGTTGGGCATGTGATCTTGTTGCCCCAGCAAACGTTATGTTTTTCGTTTCTTGCACTTGTGGGTTGTGAACTCTGTATGGATGATGTTGCTTTATTTATAAATCGGAACGAAAGCCTATTTCAAAAGAGAGAGTTTAACTAGGGTTTCATCCAATCCACGTATACACTTGAATATTTCTCCTTAGAGCATCTCCAGCCGCGTCCCCCAAACCGTCCCCCAAAGGGATTTGGGGCGCGCCGGACAGAAAATGCGTTCCAGCCGCGTCCCCCAAAGCCCATTTTTGTCCGGCGCGCCCCCATTCGGTGTCCGGCGCCCCGAGCCCGTCCCCGTCCCACAGGGGACGCACCGGGCACGCCGGACACAACGAAATGAGAGGCGGGGAGTGGCGGGGCCGACGCGTTGATACGTCTCCGACGTATCGATAATTTCTTATGTTCCATGCCACATTATTGATGTTATCTACATGTTTTATGCACACTTTATGTCATATTCGTGCATTTTCTGGAACTAACCTATTAACAAGATGCCGAAGTGCTAGTTGCTGTTTTCTCGCTGTTTTTGGTTTCAGTAAATCCTAGTAAGGAAATATTCTCGGAATTGGACGAAATCAAAGCCCAGGGGCCTATTTTTCCACGAAGCTTCCGGAAGTCCGAAGACGAAACGAAGAGGGGCCACGGGGTGGCCAAACCCTGGGCGGCGCGGCCCCACCCCCGGCCGCGCCGGCCCGTGGTTTGGGCCCCCGTGCCGCCTCTTGACTTGCCCTTCCGCCTACTTAAAGCCTCCGTGACGAAACCCCCAGTACCGAGAGCCACGATACGGAAAACCTTCCAGAGACGCCGCCAACGCCGATCCCATCTTGGGGGATCCAGGAGATCGCCTCCGGCACCCTCGCCGGAGAGGGGAATCATCTCCCGGAGGACTCTACGCCGCCATGGTCGCCTCCGGTGTGATGTGTGAGTAGTCTACCCCCTGGACTATGGGTCCATAGCAAGTAGCTAGATGGTTGTCTTCTCCCCATTGTGCTATCATTGTCGGATCTTGTGAGCTGCCTAACATGATCAAGATCATCTATCCGTAATTCTATATGTTGCGTTTGTTGGGATCCGATGAATAGAGAATACTTGTTATGTTGATTATCAAAGTTATATCTACGTGTTGTTTATGATCTTGCATGCTTTCCGTTACTAGTAGATGCTCTGGCCAAGTAGATGCTTGTAACTCCAAGAGGGAGTACTTATGCTCGATAGTGGGTTCATGCCCGCATTGACACCTCGGGACAAGTGATGTAAAGTTCTAAGGTTGTGTTGTGTCTGTTGCCACTAGGGATAAAATATTGATGCTATGTCTAAGGATGTAGTTGTTGATTACATTACGCACCATACTTAATGCAATTGTCTCGTTGCTTTGCAACTTAATACCGGAGGGGGTTCGGATGATAACTCCGAAGGTGGACTTTTAGGCATAGATGCAGCTTGGATGGCGGTCTATGTACTTTGTCGTAATGCCCAATTAAATCTCACTATACTCATCATGATATGTATGTGCATGGTCATGCCCTCTTTATTTGTCAATTGCCCAACCGTAATTTGTTCACCCAACATGCCGTTTGTCTTATGGGAGAGACACCTCTAGTGAACTGTGGACCCCGGTCCAATTCTCTTTATCGAAATACAATCTACCGCAATACTTGTTCTACTCGTTTTCTCGCAAACAATCATCTTCCACACAATACGGTTAATCCTTTGTTACAGCAAGCCGGTGAGATTGACAACCTCCCTGTTTCGTTGGGGCAAAGTACTTTGGTTGTGTTGTGCAGGTTCCACGTTGGCGCCGGAATCCCTGGTGTTGCGCCGCACTACATCCCGCCGCCATCAACCTTCAACGTGCTTCTTGGCTCCTCCCGGTTCGATAAACCTTGGTTTCTTTCTGAGGGAAAACTTGCTGCTGTGCGCATCATACCTTCCTCTTGGGGTTCCCAACGAACGTGTGAGTTACACGCCATCAAGCATATTTTCTGGCGCCGTTGCCGGGGAGATCAAGACACGCTGCAAGGGGAGTCTCCACTTCTCAATCTCTTTACTTTGTTTTTGTCTTGCTTAGTTTTATTTACTACTTTGTTTGCTGCACTAAATCAAAATACAAAAAAATTAGTTGCTAGTTTTACTTTATTTGCTATATCAAAAATATAAAAAAATTAGTTACTTGTTTTACTTTACTTAATATCATGCATGTTTTTATTTCACTAGTTTGGCATAATGGACAAGAATGATCTTCTTATTCTATTTCCTGATTTAAAACATGGATTGTTTGATGCGAAAATTAAAAAACCTATGGAATCTTATTTGCATGCCGGTAGTAATATTAGTATGAACGCTTTGAACACCATTGTTGATAATAATATAGAAAGTTCTAAGCTTGGGGAAGCTGGTTTTCATGATCTTTTTAGTCCCCCAAGCATTGAGGAGAAAATTTTGTTTGATGATACTTTGCCTCCTATTTATGATAATGATATTGGTCTTTTAGTACCACCTGTTATGGAGGATAAATTTGATTATGATTACAATATGCCTCCTATATTTGATGATGAGAATAATAATGATAGCTACTTTGTTGAATTTGCTCCCACTACAACTAATAAAATTGATTATGCTTATGTGGAGAGTAATGATACTTTTATGCATGTGAATAAGAATGCTTTATGTGATACTTATATTGTTGAGTTTGTTCATGATGCCTCTGAAAATTATTATGAGAGAGGAAAATATGGTTGCAAAAATTTTCATGTTACTAAAACACCTCTCTATGTGCTGAAATTTTTGAAGCTACACTTGTTTTATCTTCCTATGCTTGTTACTTTGCTCTTCATGAATTTATTTGTGTACAAGATTCCTTTTCATAGGAAGCATGTTAGGCTTAAATTTGTTTTGAATTTGCCTCTTGATGCTCTCTTTTGCTTCAAATACTATTTCTTGCGAGTGCATCATTAAAACTGCCGAGCCCATCTTAATGGCTATAAAGAAAGAACTTCTTGGGAGATAACCCATGTGTTATTTTGCTACAGTACTTTGTTTTTATTTTGTGTCTTGGAAGTTGTTTACTACTGTAGCAACCTCTCCTTATCTTAGTTTTGTGTTTTGTTGTGCCAAGTAAAGCCGTTGATAGAAAAGTAAGTACTAGATTTGGATTACTGCGCAGTTCCAGATTTCTTTGCTGTCACGAATCTGGGTCTACCTCCCTGTAGGTAGCTCAGAAAATTAAGCCAATTTACGTGCAGGATCCTCAGATATGTACGCAACTTTCATTCAATTTGAGCATTTTCATTTGAGCAAGTATCGTGC
>NC_061510.1:78844253-78864644 GCF_022539505.1 Lolium rigidum
TAGTCAAGCATTTGTATTAACCCTAGTAATATTGGAAGTGGTCATCCTAGCAATGGTGAGGAAGACCAAACCTAGTACCTCAACATATTATCAACACACACTTGGAAACCTATTACCTATTACCGTCGTCTTATTTCCTTATTGCTTCAATTGGTAAACATAAGGAAAACCCTAGTACTAAACTCTACACACAAAACCAAATGGAATGATCAACTACTCATCCTTAGAATCAAAGGCAAACCCATGAATCAGCAACCAAATTAACAAATGTCCTATTACCTGGACCACCATCTTAGCAGATAGAGAAACCCTAAGCCTTTCAAGCTAAGGTTTAAGAAAACAAAACTAGTGAATTTAAAATAATTCTAGCTAAGTGTCTAAATCCTTAGAAAATAGGAACACATGAAATCATGCCCATCAGATCCTATCCTTAAAGAACAAACCGAGTAATAAGATTAATCTTGTAAATTATTTCCTTACTAAGGAAATACCAAATGAACACCTTAATTATCACTAGGCAAACTTTACAAGTTTCTAGGAAAATAATTTGAACCTCAAAGGAAAGAAAATAAAAATCACCCTCATTAACACTTTTATTTGAAATATTGAATTATGATTTAAAATACAACACTACCAATATACTTAATAGCCTTCTAAATACAAGATCATTACCTAGACCTCATTTCTGATAACTTTCAGTATTAGACACACCTTCCAAATATTTCAAACATGCTTGAAATTCAAACAAAAAAACAAAACAGATTTGAATTGAAATAGAAATGAGAAAAAATAAAAGAGAGGAGCCAACCCAACACCGGCCCAGGAGAAGCCCGGCACCACCAGCCCAGCAAAGGCCCGGCTCAACTTACCCTTCGTTAAACATAAAAAAAATAGAGGAGGTCGTCCTCATCCTCTTCCTCATGCGCATGATCGTCATGGCGACGCCGTGATCGACCTCGCCGGCCACCGTTGCTGACCTCCAGGGAGGCGTTGACCGTCATGCAGTCGCCCTTATCCTCCACGCACCCATCCTCATCCTGGAAGTGCCAAGATTCACGCTCAAACCCTAATTCTCTGGCCAGTGCATCCCGAGTGTCCTCGCCGGCGAACCGGCATTGCAGAGAACGCCTTGAGCTATAAAAGTACTTGGAGGATCGCCATCTTGTCCTTGTTCTTCACCTCCATACCGTTCTATCTCTTGATCTCTCAATCAACCGCAAACCATTAAAACAGTTGTCGGCCTTTCTCCGGCTAGCCGGCGGTAGAGGCTACCCCAAGATCCATGGAGTGATCGAGGAGAACCGCCCGAGCGTGCTAATCATTTGTGCCAAAGGAATAGAGTTGGGTCGCCTTTGATCGAACAAACCGAATCGTTCCCTTTCGAGGAGGTTCGCCGAAATCCGTGAAGATGGGCTCATCTCCGACCACCCGCGTCCACATCGATCGCTACATCATCTCCAGGTTGATCTCTCGCATCTTTAGAACCTTCGATTGCATCAAATAGGCGCCCCTAGTGTGTGTTCAATTTTTCGCCGACGTGCACCACCATGGAGATGTTCGCCGGAGCTAGCTCCGGTGACCATTTCGTAGCAACGCTGCCACTATTAGAATCCCCACGAAGTACTGGTGCTAATGCAACCCTCAGCATGTCTGCTGGAGGCCGAAATCCTCGTCGTCGTCCTCAGCTGTCGCCGGCGGTGAGCTTCCGAGCCACGTCGCCGATTTTGACATCGGTCAAAACCAACGTGGAATGTGACATGTACCCTGGTCCCACTAGTCAGTCCCAAAGGGTAGGTCCATACCGGGTACGTTTAGAACTTCTGTTTATTTTCAAATTCCAAAAAATGTTCTAAAGTTTACAAATTTAAAACAAATTCATTTCATCTCAGAAAAATGCAAATAACATATCAAAATGATCATAAAAATAATGGATTTATATTTTCGTGCCCTCAGGTCCTTAGTTGTACTCAGTTTTCCCCAGCCCTTAGTTTTTCCTTAGTTTTCCCCCAGCCTTTGTCTGAAACCCGCAGAAGGAGCTCGGATGGAAGGAATTAGTTTAGTTGAACGTTCCGTGCTAACGTGTGGGGCCGCGTCGTTTGTGGGGCCGCATCGTGTGGGGCTGGTAGGATGGGACTGATACGTCTCAAACGTATCTATAATTTCTTATGTTCCATGCTACTTTATGATGATACTCACATGTTTTATACACACTTTATGTCATATTTATGCATTTTCCAGAACTAACCTATAAACAAGATGCCGAAGTATCAGTTCCTGTTTTCTGCTGTTTTTGGTTTCAGAAATCCTACAAAGGAAATATTCTCGGAATTGGACGAAATCAAGGCCCACGATATTATATTTCACGGAAGCTTCCAGAGAGCCAGAGAGGGACCAGAGGGGAGGCCTGGGGGCCCCACCCCACATGGCGGCGTGGCCAAGGGGGGCACCCCCCTACTGTGTGGGTCCCCCGTGGCCCCTCCGACTCCGCCTCTTCGCCTATAAGACTCCTCGTGACCTAAATCTTCGACACGGATTGACTAAACTCCAGAAAACCTTCCAGAGCCGCCGCCATCGCGAAACTCCAATTCGGGGGACAGAAGTCTCTGTTCCAGCACCCTGCCGGGACAGGGAATTGCCCCCAGAGTCATCTCCATCGACATCACCGCCATCTTCATCGCCATCGTCTGTCTCCCATGATGAGGAGGGAGTAGTTCTCCCCGAGGTCGAAGGCTCTCACCGTAGCTATGTGGTTCATCTCTCTCTTTGTGATCTAGTTGAATATCATCTATGTTATACTCTAGTGATGTTATTAAAGTAGTCTATTCCTCCTCCATGATGTAATGTTGACAGTGTGTGCATCATGTATTACTTGGTATAAGCTATGATTGTGATCTCTTGTAGATTATGAAGTTAACTATTACTATGATAGTATTGATGCGATCTATTCCCCCTTTCATAGCTTGACGGTGACAGTGTGCATGCTATGTTAGTACTCGGTATAATTGCGTTGGTCTATTATGCACTCTAAGGTTACTTAAATATGAACTCCGGGTGTTGTGGAGCTTGTTAACTCCGGCATTGAGGTGCTCTTGTAGCCCTACACAATGAATGGTGTTTGTTATCCAACAAGAGAGTGTAGAGTAGTTTCAGTTATCTGATCAATGTTGAGAGTGTCCACTAGTGAAAGTAGGATCCCTAGGCCTTGTTTCCAAACATCGAATCTCCGTTTATTTACTGTTCCACTGCATGTTTACTCGCTGCCATATTTATTTCAGATTGCTATTACCACTCATATACATCCATATTACTTGTATTTCACTATCTCTTCGCCGAACTAGTGCACCTATACATCTGACAAGTGTATTAGGTGTGTTGGGGACACAAGAGACTTCTTGTATCGTGATTGCGGGGTTGCTTGAGAGGGATATCTTTGACCTCTTCCTCCCTGAGTTCGATAAACCTTGGGTGATTCACTTAAGGGAAACTTGCTGCTGTTCTACAAACCTCTGATCTTGGAGGCCCAACACTATCTACAGGAATAGAAGCGTGCGTAGACATCAAGCTATTTTCTGGCACCGTTGCCGGGGAACGAAGAAAAGTTACACCACAGAGATTTCTACCTCCCACGTCAACTGCACGCCAGCAGTGGACATCATGCTATTTTCTGGCGCCGTTGCCGGGGAGGTAAGGTAAAAGGTATTCACATCCTCTGACTACTAAGCTATTTCCTAGCACTGTTGCCGATGTGTGAGTGCTCGAAGCTATTTCCTTTAGATCATGCAATTGCATCTTTTTGTTTCTTGTTTTTATTTTCATTAGTTAGGCTTAATGGAAAACAACAAAAAAATAAGAGATCTTTATGAAATTTATCTTGAATTAGGACATGATGTGTTTGAAGAGAGAATTAAAAAAACCATGGAACTTTGTTTGCAAAATAGTTGTAGCAATGTTATTAGCATGAACTCTTTGAACAATATTATTGCTAATGCTATGGAAGAATTTAAGATTGGGGAAGCTGGTTGTGATATTTTTAGTCCCCCAAGCATGGAGGAGAAAATTTTCTTTGATGATACTTTGCCTCCCATTTATGATGATTATAATGATAGTGGTATTTTGGTGCCACCTACTATGGAGGATAAAGTTTATTATGGTTATACTATGCCTCCTATATTTGATGATTATGGTGATGAGAATAATAATGATAGCTACTTTGTTGAATTTGCTCCCACTACAATTAATAAGAATGACTATGCTTATGTTGGGAGTCGTAATTATTTTATGCATGAGACTCAACATAAGAATGCTTTATGTGATAGTTATATTGTTGAGTTTGTTCATGATGCTATTGGAAATTATTATGAGAGAGGGAAACATGGTTATATGCATCTTAATAATATTAAGTTTCCCCTCTTTATGTTGAGAATCTTGAAGTTGCGCTTGTGTTGCCTTTCTATGCTTGTTGCGTTATGCTTACATGACTTGTTTATTTACAAGATTCCTTTTCATAGGAAGTGGGTTAGGTTTAAATTTGTTTTGAATTTGCTTTTTGGATGCTCTCTTTTGCTTCAACTCTTATTTCTTGCGAGTGCATCATTAAAACTGCTGAGCCCATCTTAATGGCTATAAAGAAAGCACTTCTTGGGAGATAACCCATGTGTTTATTTTACTACAGCAACTTTTGTTTTATATTTGAGTCTTGGAAGTTGTTACTACTGTAGAAACCTCTCCTTATCTTTATTTTATTGCAATGTTGTGCCAAGTAAAGTCTTTGATAGTAAAGATGATACTAGATTTGGATTACTGCGCAGAAACAGATTTCTTGCTGTCACGAATTTGAGTAGTATTCTCTGTAGGTAACTCAGAAAAATCTACCAATTTACGTGCCTGATCCTCAGATATGTATGCAACTTTCATTCAATTTGAGAATTTTCATCTGAGCAAGTTAAGTGCCCCATAAAAATTCGTCTTTACAGACTGTTCTGTTTTGACAGATTCTGCCGTTTATTTCGCATTGCCTCTTTTGCTATGTTGAATGGATTTCTTTGTTCCATTAACTTTCAGAAGCTTTGAGCAATGTCCAGAAGTGTTAAGCATGATTATGTCACCTCTGAATATGTGAATTTTTGATTATGCACTAACCCTCTAATGAGTTTGTTTTGAGTTTGGTGTGGAGGAAGTTTTCAAGGGTCAAGAGAGGAGGATGATATATGATCAAGAAGAGTGAAAAGTCTAAGCTTGGGGATGCCCCCGTGGTTCATCCCTGCATATTTCAAGAAGACTCAAGCATCTAAGCTTGGGGATGCCCAAGGCATCCCCTTCTTCATCGACAACTTATCAGGTCACCTCTAGTGAAACTATATTTTTATTCCGTCACATCTTATGTGCTTTACTTGGAGCGTCCGTGTGCTTTTATTTTCGTTTTGTTATCTTAGTTCTCTGAATAAATCTGATCCTATCATGCTTGTGTGGGAGAGAGACACGCTCCGCTTGTTCATATGAACACTGGTGTGAAGGGGATATGCCCTAGAGGCAATAATAAAGTGGTTATTATTTATATCTTTATGTTTATGATAAATGTTTATATGTCATGCTATAATTGTATTAACCGAAACATTAGTACATGTGTGATATGTAGACAACAAGAAGTCCCTAGTATGCCTCTTAAACTAGCTTGTTGATTAATGGATGATTAGTTTCATAATCATGAACATTGGATGTTATTAATAACAAGGTTATGTCATTGTATGAATGATGTAATGGACACACCCAATTAAGCGTAGCATAAGATCTCGTCATTAAGTTATTTGCTATAAGCTTTCGATACATAGTTACCTAGTCCTTATGACCATGAGATCATGTAAATCACTTATACCGCAAAGGTACTTTGATTACACCAAACACCACTGCGTAAATGGGTGGTTATAAAGGTGGGATTAAGTATCCGGAAAGTATGAGTTGAGGCATATGGATCAACGAGTGGGATTTGTCCATCCCGATGACGGATAGATATACTCTGGGCCCTCTCGGTGGAATGTCGTCTAATGTCTTGCAAGCATATGAATAAGTTCATAAGAGACTACATACCACAGTACGAGTAAAGAGTACTTGTCAGGAGACGAGGTTGAACAAGGTATAGAGTGATACCGAAGATCAAACCTCGGACAAGTAAAATATCGCTTGACAAAGGGAATTGGTATTGTATGTGAATGGTTCATTCGATCACTAAAGTCATCGTTGAATATGTGGGAGCCATTATGGATCTCCGGATCCCGCTATTGGTTATTGGTCGGAGTGAGTACTCAACCATGTCCGCATAGTTCACGAACCGTAGGGTGACACACTTAAAGTTGGATGTTGAAATGGTAGTACTTGAATATGGAATGGAGTTCAAATATTTGTTCGGAGTCCCGGATGAGATCCCGGACATCACGAGGAGTTCCGGAATGGTCCGGAGAATAAGATTCATATATATGATGTCATTTTATGTGAATTAAATTGACGCGGAAGGTTCTATGGAAGGTTCTAGAAGGTTCTAGAAAAGTCCGGAAGAAACCACTAAGGAAGGTGGAGTCCACATGGGACTCCACCTCCATGGCCGGCCAACCCTAGTGGGGGAGGAGTCCCAAGTGGACTCCCCCTTAGGGGGCCGGCCACCCCCATATGGGAGGTGGAACTCCCACCTCTAGTGGGAGTCCTAGCTTGGCTAGGTTTCCCCTTCATATGGAAGGTTTTTGGTTCGGGTCTTATTCGAAGACTTGGAGACCAACTCTTGGGGTTCCACCTATATAATGAGGGCCAAGGGGGAGGGGGCCGGCCACCTCAAACACCACCAAGGTGGCCGCACCCCATAGTGGCCGGCGCCCCCCTCTCCCCAAACCCCAGCCGCCCCGCTCCTCCACTTCCTGCACGCTTAGCGAAGCTCCGCCGGACTTCTCCACCACCACTGACACCACGCCGTCGTGCTGTCGGATTCAAGAGGAGCTACTACTTCCGCTGCCCGCTGGAACGGGGAGGTGGACGTTGTCTTCATCAACAACCGAACATGTGACCGAGTACGGAGGTGCTGCCCGTTCGTGGCGCCGGAATCGATCGTGATCAAGATCTTCTACGCGCTTTTGCAAGCAGCAAGTGAACGTCTACCGCAGAAACAAGAGCCTCATCTTGTAGGCTTTGGAATCTCTTCAAGGGTGAGACTCGATACCCCCTCGTTGCTACCATCTTCTAGATTGCATCTTGGCTTGGATTGCGTGTTCGCGGTGGAAATTTTTTTGTTTTCTATGCAACGTTATCCTACAGTGGTATCAGAGCCGTGTCTATGCATAGATGGTTGCACGAGTAGAACACAATGGTTTTGTGGGCGTTGATGCTCTTGTTATCTTTAGTTTGAGTACTTTGCATCTTTGTGGCATAGTGGGATGAAGCGGCTCGGACTAACTTTACATGACCGCGTTCATGAGACTTGTTCCTCGTTCGACATGCAACTTGTATTGCATAAGAGGCTTTGCGGGTGTCTGTCTCTCCTACTATAGTGAAGATTCAATTTACTCTTCTATTGAAAACATTAGTATCAACGTTGTGGTTCATGTTCGTAGGTAGATTAGATCTCTCTCGAAAACCCTAAACCACGTAAAATATGCAAACCAAATTAGAGACGTCTAACTTGTTTTTGCAGGGTTTGGTGATGTGATATGGCCATAATGTGATGATGAATATGTATGAGATGATCATTATTGTATTGTGGCAACCGGCGGGAGCCTTATGGTTGTCTTTAAATTTCATGTTGAGTAGTATTTCAAAGTAGTTGTAATAGTTGCTACATGGAGGACAATCATGAAGACGGCGCCATTGACCTTGACGCTATGCCGACGATGATGGAGATCATACCCGAAGATGATGGAGATCATGTCCGTGCTTTGGAGATGAAGATCAAAGGCGCAAAGACAAAAGGGCCATATCATATCACATATAAACTGCATGTGATGTTAATCCTTTTATGCATCTTATTTTGCTTAGATCGCGACGGTAGCATTATAAGATGATCCCTCACTAAAATCTCAAGATAATAAAGTGTTCATCCTTAGTAGCACCGTTACCAAGTCTTGTCGTTTCGAAGCATCTCGTGATGATCGGGTGTGATAGATTCAATAAGTACATACAACGGGTGCAAGATAGTTTTGCACATGCGGATACTAAGGTGGCCTTGACGAGCCTAGCATGTACAGACATGGTCTCGGAACACGTGATACCGAAAGGTAGAGCATGAATCATATGGTTGATATGATGAACACTTTGAGTGTTCGCCATTGAAATCATACCTTTTCTCGTGATGATCGGGTTTAGGTATGGTGGATTTGGTTCGTGTGATCACTAAGACAATGCGAGGGATATTGTTTTAAGTGGGAGTTCACCTAGATTTTTTAATTATGTTGAATTAAAATTTGAACTCAATTTGTCATAAACTTAGTCTAAACTTTTGCAAATATATGTTGTAGAGATGGCGTCCCCAATTAATTTTAATCAGTTCCTAGAGAAAGAGAAACTTAAGAGCAACGGTAGCAACTTCACCGATCTGGTTCCGTCATGTGAGGATCTTCCTCTGCGGCGGAAATCTGCAATATGTGCTTGATGCACCGCTAGGTGACCCTCCTGCGAAACTGAAACCGATGAAGTAAAAGCATGTTTACGAGACTCGGAAAATTCGGTACTCTCAAGTTCGGTGTGCCATCCTGTGCGATCCGGAATCCGATCTTCAAAAACGTTTTGAGCACCACGATCCTCATGAGTTGATGAAAGAGCTGAAAGCTATTTTTGAGACTCATGCTCGCCGTGGAATGCTATGAAGCATCGAAACAATTCTTCGACTGCATGATGGAAGAAGGCAACTCCGTTAGTGAGCACATGCTCGCCATGACCGGGCATGCAAAGAAACTCAGTGACTTGGGAATAGTGATTCCTAACAGACTGGGGATTAATCGTGTCCTTCAATCACTGCCACCAAGTTACAAGAACTTCGTGATGAACTACAATATGCAGAACATGAACAAGGAGTTACCCGAACTCTTTGGCATGCTAAAAGCTGCTGAGATTGAGATCAAGAAAGAGCACCAAGTGTTGATGGTCAACAAGACCACCGGTTTCAAGAAACAGGGCAAGTCTAAGGGAAAATTCAAGAAGGGTGGCAAGAAAGCTGCCACGCCTCCTGTGAAACCTAAGAACGGCCCTAAGCCCGATCTTCGAGTGCTATTACTTGCAAGGAGAAGGGACACCTGGAAGCGTAATTGCTCCAAGTATCCGGCTGATCCGAAGAGCGGCCTTGTCAAGAAGAAGAAAGAAGGTATATCTGATATACATGTTATAGATGTTCATTTCACTGGTTCTCGTTCTAGTACCTGGGTATTTGATACTAGTTCGGTTGCTCACATTTGTAACTCGAAACAGGAACTAAAGAATAAACGACAACTGCTGAAAGATGAAGTGACGATGCGCGTTGGAAATGGATCCAAGGTCAATGTGATCGCAGTCGGCACACTTCCTCTACATCTACCTTCGGGATTAGTTTTAAGCCTAAATAATTGTTATTATGTACCTGCGTTGAGCATGAACATTATATCTGGATCTTGTTTAATGCAAGACGGTTATTCATTCAAGTCTGAGAATAATGGTTGTTCTATTTTTATGAATAATATCTTTTATGGTCGAGCACCACAAAAGAATGGCTTATTTCTGTTAGATCTCGATAGTAGTGATACGCATATACATAACGTTAATGCTAAACGAATTAAATTGAATGATAATTCCACTTATATGTGGTACTGTCGTCTTGGTCATATTGGAGTGAAACGCATGAAGGAACTCCATACTGATGGATTACTTGAATCACTTGACTTTGAGTCACTTGATAGATGCAAAGCATGTCTAATGGGAAAAATGACTAAGACTCCATTTTCTCGGTATGATGGAGCGAGCTACCGACTTATTGGAAATCATACATACCGATGTATGCGGACCAATGAGCGTAGCATCGCGCGGTGGTTATCGTTATGTTCTAACCTTCACGGATGATCCGAGTAGATATGGGTATATCTATTTCATGAAACATAAATCCGAAACTTTCGAGAAGTTTAAGGAATTTCAAAGTGAAGTAGAAAATCAACGTAACAAAAAGATTAAATTTCTACGATCCGATCGTGGAGGTGAATATCTGAGTTATGAGTTTGGCATGCATTTAAAGAAATGCGGAATACTTTCACAATTGACACCGCCGGGAACACCTCAACGTAACGGTGTGTCCGAACGTCGTAATCGAACTCTCTTAGATATGGTTCGTTCTATGATGTCTCTTACTGATTTGCCGTTATCATTTTGGAGTTATGCATTAGAGACGACCGCATTCACTTTAAATAGAGCACCATCAAAATCCGTAGAAACGACACCGTATGAATTATGGTTTAATAAGAAACCTAAGTCATGTCGTTCCTGAAAGTTTGGGGTTGCGAAGCCTATGTAAAGAAGTTACAACCGGACAAGCTAGAACCCAAAGCGGAGAAATGCGTCTTCATAGGATACCCTAAGGAAACTATAGGGTATACTTTCTATCACAAATCCGAAGGCAAAATCTTTGTTGCTAAGAACGGAACCTTTCTTGAGAAAGAATTTCTCACTAAAGAAGTGATTCGGAAGAAAAGTAGAACTCGATGAGATTGATGAATCTATACTCGTTGATCGAGTAGCGCGAGTACCGGAAGTTGTACCTGTACCGCCTACACCGGCAACGAGAGGAAGCTAATGATAATGATCATGAAACTTCGAACGAGGAAACTACGAACCTCGCAGATCGACAAGGGAACGTACCACTCCTGATTGGTATGATCCTTGTCTAAATGTCATGATTGTGGATAACAATGATGAGGACCCTGCGACATATGAAGAAGCGATGATGAGCCCAGATTCCAACAAATGTCAAGAAGCCATGAAATCCGAAATGGGATCCATGTATGACAACAAAGTATGGACTTTGGTAGACTTACTCGATAGCCGAAAGGCCGTCGAGAATAAATGGATCTTCAAGAGAAAAACAGATGCTGATGGTAATATTACTGTCTATAAAGCTTGACTTGTCGCAAAGGGTTTCCGACAAATTCAAGGAGTTGACTACGATGAGACTTTCTCACCTGTAGCGAAGCTAAAATCTGTGAGGATTTTGTTAGCAATAGCTGCATTTTTCGATTATGAGATTTGGCAGATGGATGTCAAAATGGCGTTCCTTAATGGAGACATTGAGGAAGAGTTGTATATGGTACAACCCAAAGGTTTTGTCGATCCTAAAAATGCTGACAAAGTATGCAAACTTCAGCGTTCAATCTATGGACTGAAGCAAGCATCGAGAAGTTGGAACCGACGCTTTGATAAGGTGATCAAAGACTTCGGGTTTATACAGTGTCATGGAGAGGCATGTATTTACAAGAAAGTGAGTGGGAGCTCTGTAGCATTCCTGATATTATATGTAGATGACATATTATTGATCGGGAATGATATAGAACTATTAAGCAGTGTAAAAGGTTATTTGAATAATAGTTTTTCAATGAAAGACCTTGGTGAAGCATCGTATATATTAGGCATCAAGATTTATAGAGATAGATCAAGACGCCTAATAGGGCTATCACAGAGTACATATCTGGACAAGATTCTAAAGAAGTTTAGAATGGACGAAAGTAAGAAAGGGTTCTTACCTATGTTACCAGGCAAGGTCTTGAGTAAGACTCAAGGACCGACTACGGCAGAAGAAAGAGAAAAGATGAGTAAAATCCCCTATGCCTCGGCAGTAGGATCTATCATGTATGCCATGCTATGTACTAGACCGGATATAGCACATGCTGTTAGTTTGACTAGCAGATATCAAAGTGATCCAGGAATGGAACATTGGACAGCGGTCAAGAATATCCTGAAGTACTTGAAAAGAACTAAGAATATGTTTCTTTGTTATGGAGGTGACCAAGAGCTCGTTGTAACGGGTTACACCGATGCAAGTTGGAACACTGATCCTGATGACTCTAAGTCGTAGTCTGGGTACGTGTTTATATTGAATGGTGCTGCAAGATAGGCTGGGCAAGCTCGAAGCGATGGCACGGTGGCGAAGTCTTCAACGAGAATCGAGTACATAGCGGCTTCAGAGGCTTCATCGAAGCGGTATGGATGAAGAGGTTCATTGTAGAGCTCGGTGTGGTTCCTAGTGCATTGGACCCATTAATCATTTATTGTGATAACATGGGTGCCATCGCCAATGCACAAGAGCCAAGGTCACACAAGAGGCTGAAGCATATCAAGCTGCGTTACCACTCGATTCGCGAGTACATCAAAGATGGAGAAGTAAAGATTTGCAAAGTACACACTGATCTGAATGTAGCGGATCCGTTGACTAAAGCTCTCCCTAGGGCAAAGCATGACCAACACCCGAATGCCATGGGTGTTAGGTATATTACAATGTAATCTAGATTATTGACTCTAGTGCAAGTGGGAGATTGAAGGGGATATGCCCTAGAGGCAATAATAAAGTGGTTATTATTTATATCTTTATGTTTATGATAAATGTTTATATGTCATGCTATAATTGTATTAACCGAAACATTAGTACATGTGTGATATGTAGACAACAAGAAGTCCCTAGTATGCCTCTTAAACTAGCTTGTTGATTAATGGATGATTAATTTCATAATCATGAACATTGGATGTTATTAATAACAAGGTTATGTCATTGTATGAATGATGTAATGGACACACCCAATTAAGCGTAGCATAAGATCTCGTCATTAAGTTATTTGCTATAAGCTTTCGATACATAGTTACCTAGTCCTTATGACCATGAGATCATGTAAATCACTTATACCGCAAAGGTACTTTGATTACACCAAACACCACTTGCGTAAATGGGTGGTTATAAAGGTGGGATTAAGTATCCGGAAAGTATGAGTTGAGGCATATGGATCAACAGTGGGATTTGTCCATCCCGATGACGGATAGATATACTCTGGGCCCTCTCGGTGGAATGTCATCTAATGTCTTGCAAGCATATGAATAAGTTCATAAGAGACCACATACCACGATACGAGTAAAGAGTACTTGTCAGGAGACGAGGTTGAACAAGGTATAGAGTGATACCGAAGATCAAACCTCGGACAAGTAAAATATCGCGTGACAAAGGGAATTGGTATTGTATGTGAATGGTTCATTCGATCACTAAAGTCATCGTTGAATATGTGGGAGCCATTATGGATCTCCGGATCCCGCTATTGGTTATTGGTCGGAGTGAGTACTCAACCATGTCCGCATAGTTCACGAACCGTAGGGTGACACACTTAAAGTTGGATGTTGAAATGGTAGTACTTGAATATGGAATGGAGTTCGAATATTTGTTCGGAGTCCCGGATGAGATCCGGACATCACGAGGAGTTCCGGAATGGTCCGGAGAATAAGATTCATATATAGGATGTCATTTTATGTGAATTAAATTGACGCGGAAGGTTCTATGGAAGGTTCTAGAAGGTTCTAGAAAAGTCCGGAAGAAACCACTAAGGAAGGTGGAGTCCACATGGGACTCCACCTCCATGGCCGGCCAACCCTAGTGGGGAGGAGTCCCAAGTGGACTCCCCTTAGGGGGCCGGCCACCCCCATATGGGAGGTGGAACTCCCACCTCTAGTGGGAGTCCTAGCTTGGCTAGGTTTCCCCTTCATATGGAAGGTTTTTGGTTCGGGTCTTATTCGAAGACTTGGAGACCAACTCTTGGGGTTCCACCTATATAATGAGGGCCAAGGGGGAGGGGGCCGGCCACCTCAAACACCACCAAGGTGGCCGCACCCCATAGTGGCCGGCGCCCCCTCTCCCCAAACCCTAGCCGCCCCGCTCCTCCACTTCCCGCACGCTTAGCGAAGCTCCGCCGGACTTCTCCACCACCACCGACACCACGCCGTCGTGCTCGTCGGATTCAAGAGGAGCTACTACTTCCGCTGCCCGCCGGAACGGGGAGGTGGACGTTGTCTTCATCAACAACCGAACGTGTGACCGAGTACGGAGGTGCTGCCCGTTCGTGGCGCCGGAATCGATCGTGATCAAGATCTTCTACGCGCTTTTGCAAGCGGCAAGTGAACGTCTACCGCAGCAACAAGAGCCTCATCTTGTAGGCTTTGGAATCTCTTCAAGGGTGAGACTCGATACCCCCTCGTTGCTACCGTCTTCTAGATTGCATCTTGGCTTGGATTGCGTGTTCGCGGTAGGAAATTTTTTGTTTTCTATGGAACGTTATCCTACATGGTGTTCTTAGCTTTACTTTTAATGTTCATGGCGAAGGTTGAAACTGCTTCGTTAATTGTTATATGGTTGGAAACAGAAAATGTTGCATGTGGTAATTGGTATAATGTCTTGAATAATTTGATACTTGGCAATTGTTGTGCTCAAATAGATCATGTTTAAGCTCTTGCATCATGTAGTTTAAACCTATTAGTGGAGAACTACCGTAGAGCTTGTTGAAATTGGTTTGCATGATTGGTCTCTCTAAAGTCTAGATATTTTCTGGTGAGGTGTTTGAACAACAAGGAAGACAGTGTAGAGTCTTATAATGCTTGCAATATGTTTTTATGTAAGTTTTGTTGTACTGGTTCATACTTGTGTTTGCTTCAAATAACCTTGCTAGCCTAAGCCTTGTACTGAGAGGGAATACTTCTCGTGCATCCAAATCCTTGAGCCAAAAAACTATGTCATTTGTGTCCACCATACCTACCTACTACATGGTATTTTCTGCCATTCCAAGTAAATACTTCGTGTGCTACCTTTAAACAATTCAAAAGTTATTACCTCTTATTTGTGTCAATGTTTTATAGCTCATGAGGAAGTATGTGGTGTTTTATCTTTCAATCTTGTTGGGCAACTTTCACCAATGGACTAGTGGCTTCATCCGCTTATCCAATAATTTTGCAAAAAGAGCTGGAAATGGGGTTCCCAGCTCCAATTAATCACAAATAGACACTCCTCCATGGTATGTGAAATGTTGGAAGGCACCCGAGGATTCGGTTAGCCATGGCTTGAGAAAGCAAAGGTGGGGAGGAGTGTCATCTCTAAATAAAACTAAAATAAATAGACACTCCTTCATGGTATGTGATTGTTGGAAGGCACCCGAGGATTCGGTTAGCCATGGCTTGTGAAAGCAAAGGTTGGAAGGAGTGTCACCCAAAAATAAAAATTTCATGGGAGCCGCTCTTTGAAAGTCTGTTTGGCAAGGGGGTTAGAGTGCCCACTACCATTCGTTGACAACAACAAACACCTCTCAAAACTTTACTTTTATTCTCTCTATATGATTTCAAAACTTGAAAAGCTCTAGCACATGATTTTATCCCTGCTTCCCTCTGCGAAGGGTCATTCTTTTACTTTTATGTTGAGTCAGTTTACCTACTTCTTTCTATCTTAGAAGCAAACACTTGTGTTAACTGTGCATTTATTCTTACATACTTGCTTATTTGCATTCATCATATTACTTTGTGTTGACAATTATCCATGAGATAAACATGTTGAAGTTGAAAGCAACCGCTGAAACTTATATCTTCCTTTGTGTTGCTTCAAAACTTTCTACTATGAATTTATTGCTTTATGAGTTAACTCCTATGCAAGTCTTATTGATACTTGTCTTGAAAGTACTATTCATGAAAATTCTTTGTTATATGATTCAGTTGTTTAAATCATTGTCTTTACCATTGCTTCGAATCACTTCATTCATTACATATGCTTACAATAGTATTGATCAAGATTATGATAGCATGTCACTTCAGAAATTATCTTTGTTATCGTTTACCTACTCGAGGACGAGTAGGAACTAAGCTTGGGGATGCTTGATACGTCTCAAACGTATCTATAATTTCTTATGTTCCATGCTACTTTTATGATGATACTCACATGTTTTATACACACTTTATGTCATATTTATGCATTTTCTGGAACTAACCTATTAACAAGATGCCGAAGTGCCAGTTCCTGTTTTCTGCTGTTTTTGGTTTCAGAAATCCTACAAAGGAAATATTTTCGGAATTGGACAAAATCAAGGCCCACGATCTTATATTTCACGGAAGCTTCCAGAGAGCCAGAGAGGGACCAGAGGGGAGCCCTGGGGGCCCCACCCCACATGGAGGCGCGGCCAAGGGGGGGCGCCCCCCTACTGTGTGGGTCCCCCGTGGCCCCTCCGACTCCGCCTCTTTGCCTATAAGACTCCTCGTGACCTAAATCTTCGACACAGATTGAAGAAACTCCAGAAAACCTTCCAGAGCCGCCGCCATCGTGAAACTCCAATTCGGGGGACAGAAGTCTCTGTTCCGGCACCCTGCCGGGACGGGGAATTACCCCGGAGTCATCTCCATCGACATCACCGCCATCTTCATCGCCATCGCTGTCTCCCATGATGAGGAGGGAGTAGTTCTCCCCCGAGACTGAAGGCTGTACCGTAGCTATGTGGTTCATCTCTCTCTTTGTGATCTAGTTGAATATCATCTATGTGCTACTCTAGTGATGTTATTAAAGTAGTCTATTCCTCCTCCATGATGTAATGTTGACAGTGTGTGCATCATGCAGTACTTGGTATAAGCTATGATTGTGATCTCTTGTAGATTATGAAGTTAACTATTACTATGATGGTATTGATGCGATCTATTCCCCTTTCATAGCTTGACGGTGACAGTGTGCATGCTATGTTAGTACTCGGTATAATTGCGTTGGTCTATTATGCACTCTAAGGTTACTTAAATATGAACTCCGGGTGTTGTGGAGCTTGTTAACTCCGGCATTGAGGTGCTCTTGTAGCCCTACACAATGAATGGTGTTTGTTGTCCAACAAGAGAGTGTAGAGTAGTTTCAGTTATGTGATCAATGTTGAGAGTGTCCACTAGTGAAAGTAGGATCCCTAGGCCTTGTTTCCAAACATCGAATCACTGTTTATTTACTGTTCCACTGCATGTTTACTCGCTGCCATATTTATTTCAGATTGCTATTACCACTCATATACATCCATATTACTTGTATTTCACTATCTCTTCGCCGAACTAGTGCACCTATACATCTGACAAGTGTATTAGGTGTGTTGGGGACACAAGAGACTTCTATCGTGATTGAAGGGTTGCTTGAGAGGGATATCTTTGACCTCTTCCTCCCTGAGTTCGATAAACCTTGGGTGATTCACTTAAGGGAAACTTGCTGCTGTTCTACAAACCTCTGCTCTTCGAGGCCCAACACTGTCTACAGGAATAGAAGCGTGCGTAGACATCAAGCTATTTTCTGGCGCCGTTGCCGGGGAACGAAGAAAAGTTACACCACAGAGATTTCTACCTCCCACGTCAACTGCGCGCCAGCAGTGGACAGCAGGGACCACGTGGGACAGGACGAGACAGTGTTTGGTTCTACGTGAGAGCTGGGTTTTGTCTCTCTCGGCCCAAATTGGCATTTTTAAGAGCACATTTTCCCCTCTTTCTCTCTCTGTCTTTTTCACCAAATTAGTATCAAATCTAGAGAAGCTTCTATTTCTGTCTTTCTTCAATTATTTATGCCTTTTGGCCCTCGTTTTTTGCCCAATATTGCAGCAAATCTAGTAGCAAATCTAGAAGCTAGTATATGATAAATTCACAGCAGCATAATCAGAAAACTAAGTATAATACATATATTGCATACAGCAGCCAATAACGTTGTTAATGTTCACGACAAACTAAGCTGAAAAAATACAAGACGCACGCAATGTATGGCCAACATGAAGATTAGGATACCCCAGGAGGAATGAATTTGTTCTTCATTCCTCATATATTTCTTCGTCGCTCCATTTGTGCATTATCCCAAGGAAATATTCATTGAACTCTTTCCGTCTGCAGTGTGCAGCCAATACATCCTCCAAACGGTATGGCCTTTGTTCATTTCTCAGACCGTAGTTTCCTATTCGAACCACACGTAGTGGCCACTCATCCCAGGCCTTTGTATCATGAAAGTACTCTCTGATATAACCCAAATCCGCGTAGTAGATGCCAGGTCGAAGTGTCGGGTGCA
The DNA here is from genome assembly GCF_022539505.1 of Lolium rigidum. NCBI lineage: Eukaryota > Viridiplantae > Streptophyta > Magnoliopsida > Poales > Poaceae > Lolium > Lolium rigidum. The sequence continues at coordinate 78,862,315 of NC_061510.1, forward strand.
CTCTGGTGTCGACGGAGTTACACCGGATATAATGCACGAAGAAGGCATGACTGCCAATGTTACTGACCGCATGGAGAGAGCGGCTCTGAGTATTCACACGTTACACCAATGGTTGGTCCTCCAAAAGCATGTTGTCCAACAACACAAGCAACAGATCACCATCCAACTTCACAAGGTAGAACTTGTCATTTCCAAGTTCTGGAAATGACATTAGTGTCTCCATCTTGACAGTGCTCACGCGCTGCTCCAACTGTACATTGGTGCACACTAATTGTCCGTCCCCAGAATTGTCCACAGCTATTGCATACAATATATTCACTATTGAACGGGGTAATGCAACGCAGAGAATGGTGCTCGATCGAAAATCTTCCTTCTCCCCAATCTTCATGTATATCCTTAGTTGGAGTGCTCTCATTGACCCAATCAATTCCCTCCGGGTAATGTGCGGAAACGAAGACCATAGTCGGGGATTTCATTACATCGACTGAATCCAGAAAAACAGATGGCATCTGCGCCTCAAACATAGTGTTCGATGTTTTTGTGAGTGGGTTCAGAATCCGTATCTTGTGCGGCTGGTTCTTCTGGGCAAGCACGATGACGCCATGGCAAAAGCCGACGAGTACCTAAAATATATTGATGAAGATAACATTCAGCACTAAGATGTTTATGATTGAAAATAAAAATAGATTAACCCTATAGATATGGAGGAATTTGAACCTTGCGTGAACTTCCGATAGATCTATGGTGACGTAGAGGGATGTGCCAAGTTGGAGGAAGGTGAACTCAGCAGCGCGTGGAAGGGCGTGGTCTACCATGATCCATTCGTGCAGGTGCACGTCGGGCTCAGGTAAACCTGAGTGCTAATTTCTACAGACTTGCCTCATAGCAGAGTAGGTGTCCACGTACTCCTCGTTCACCAGTAAGCAGCCGATCTTGTGAAGTGGTCCGTCAGCCATGAGAGAGGCCCAGGTCATGGAGGCTCCGCGCTTGGATGTGCCGCCCTCGGAGGCGACGGGCTCGGCAGCGACGGGCTAGGCGGCGACGACCTCGGATGCGACGGGCTCAGAGGAGATGGGCTTGGAGGCGACGGGCTCGGAGGCGATGGGCTCGGAGGCGACGGGCTCGGGGGCGATGGCCGCCGGTGCATTCTTCTTCTCCATCGCCGGCAGGGGAGCGCGCGTACAGCGGTTGGGGTTTTTTCCTTCGATTTGGAGAAGTTGATGGGACGTCAGAGGCGTGGTTTCGTGCGTGAGCGAGAATGAGACGTACTGTGTGCAGAGGGAGGGAGAGAGGGGCTTACGCGTCCTAAATGCAACCCGCGTCCTACGCGTCCACTATTGCACGTCTGCACCGCGACACGCGTCAACAATTGCACGTCTTCCACTTCTGCACCGCAACACGCATCCTCGAGTCTAACCCTGGAAATTTAGACATATTCAGGTATACCCTCGAGTCATATACTAGCATTTTTGTGTGCTCAGTTTTCCCCTTGACTGCTAATACTGGCTAGTGCAATATACTCAGTTTTACCCTCAAGTGGCTGGTCAACAGAGAGTCAACAAATGGGATTAACTAGTTAAATGAGTCATTTAGTGTGCAAAAAATTCCAAAAAAGAGTGGCACTTATTCATGGAGTCTTCTTACACGACCTGCCACGTTGAGAACCATAACAATCATAGATAAATCAAGTTTTACCACCAAATGCCACTTCTTAAATCACCTAGTAGCTATGAAGGTGCATGGTTTTCCACAATAAGCCCTACCCAAAACAGCTTTCCCCAAAACATACTTTGTCTGAATGAGGCCATAATTTTCACACTAATGTATATTTGTATCGCAAATATTTTGAGGTAGGCCAAGATGGGTTTCATTGTACAAAACACGCATTTTCCATTTTTTAAATCTCATATTTGAATCCCTTAGTCTGTTTACTACTCACTTGCCCTTGGTTTTTTTATACTACTCAGTTTTGCCCTCTCCCTTCACAAATTCTCAAAGACGCCCAACATTGCCCTGATCGGTCTAGCCCATGTCACGCGGATTGTGCCCGCCGATCGTTGATCGTATGATCTAACGGGCAGGATAACCCCTATCTCTCTCTCTGGTTGGGGCCACCACCCTCTTGATGGGATTCGTAGCATAGAAAACAAAAAATTTCCTACCGCGAAAACGCAATCCAAGCCAAGAAGCAATCTAGAAGATGGTAGCAACGAGGGGATGAACGAGACTAACCCTTGAAGATTTCCAAAGCCTACTAGATTAGATCTCGTTGTTGCAGAAGATGATCACTTGCTGCTTTCAAAAGCGCGTAGAAGATCTTGACGGTGCCA
>NC_061510.1:78864744-78888907 GCF_022539505.1 Lolium rigidum
GTGTGTATCAACTATTACAACTACTTTAAAATAATACTACAACATGAAATATAAAGACAACCATAAGGCTCCCGCCGGTTGCCACAATACAATAATGATCATCTCATACATATTCATCATCACATCATGGCCATATCACATCACCAAACCCTGCAAAAACAAGTTAGACGTCTCTAATTTGGTTTGCATATTTTACGTGGTTTAGGATTTTCGAGTAAGAGCATCTCCACTCATCTCCCTGACGAGGCCCCCGAACGACGTTTTTTCCATCCGGATGGCGTAATTCGGCCCAGTCGCGCCCCCGGTTCCTCGTTTTCGTCCGGATTTGGGCCTAAATTCATCCGGCGATCCCACGCCATCCCCGGCCCCCGGGAGCGCTCGGGAGTCCGGACGAAACGCAGCGCGGAAATACCGAGGAAACTTCCCGCGCGTCCGGTGGCCCCAACTTGTCGGCGAGAGAAACCGATCGTCGTCCTCATCGCATCGTCTTCCGCGCGCTGTAAAAGCCTGCCGCCGGTCTGCATTCGCCGGCCACGCGGCGAGTTAGTGTCGTCGTCTTCCGCGCACGCATCGTCTTCCGCGCGCAGTAAAGGCTGCCGCCGGTCAGCTCGCCGCGGACGCGTCACATTCCACGTGGCATTAATCCCCCGCGCCAGCCGTGCCTATATACGCCGCTCCGCTCGCTGCGAGGCGTACCCCGTGCTCCACTCTCCCTCCACTCTCCCTCTACTCTCCCGATGGCGTTCTACGACGACGACGGCGCAACCAACAACGGCTTCCCCCGCCGGTCGCTCCACGCGTTGGAGGGGCACCTCCTCCACCAGGCGGGGTACCCCTGCCCGCCGGACACGAGGCCTCCCGGCGGCGGGTGGCGGCTCAGTGCTGGCGGCGTACCAATCCCGCCGCCGCCTCGGGGCCACGCCCTCGACGTCGCCATCAAGGAGGCGCGGATGACCATGACGGACGAGGAGCGCGCCGACCCGCGCCACCACCCCGACAACTACACGCGGTGGAACTCCTACTTCCTCCAGCGGTGGGAGCGGGAGCTGGCGGCCTACGACGGCCCGCCGCCTCCGCCTCCGCGCAACAACGCCGCGGGCCGCCGACGTTCGTGGAGCGCGCCGGGCCGAACACTCGAGGCCGTCCTCGACCACATCGAGGGCGGAAACTTCCCAGTGCTCACGGTGCCCCCTGCATCGAGGGCATCGGCGAGCCGCCGCCAGGGAAACGTCTGGCAGCCACGGCGCATGGCTGCCAGCTCGTCGTCTTCCGGATCGGCGCCGAGGTCATCCTTGGCGCCGGTGAAGAAGGAGGCGACGTCGCCTTCGACGCCGGTGCGCGTCAAGAAGGAGCCGGCGTCTCCGCCGCCGACCAGAGGGCGCAGCAGCGGCGCCCTCATCATCCGCGACCAACCCTCGCAGCCTGGGCGGAAGAGGAAGGCGGCAAAGAAGGAGGATGCCGCGGCCGCCACCAACGCCGCCGCAAACAGGCTCGCCGAGGAGGAGGCGAAGCGGGCGGAGGATGCTGCCGTGGCGGAGGCGATCGCCAGGTCGCTCAACGACCTGGTGCCCGCCGACAACGCCCTCCCCGAGGACGCCGCCACGGCGTGGTCGAGGCGCGACTGGGAGCGCGAGGAGGCGGAGCAGCAGCGGCGGCTGCTGGACCTGGCCGCCGCACGCCAACTCGCCGCCCGCGCCGCTCCAACCACCGCCCGCGCCGCTCCAACCGCCGCCGATGACGTCGCGCGCTACCGCCGTCCTGCGACACCTCCATCCGGCGTCGCTGTCCCCTTCGTCGACCTCGAGTCCTCCGACGACGAATGGTACAAGCCATCCTCGGGGTGGGGAGACACCGGCCAGGGCAGCAGCAGCCAGGCCGCGCCGCCGAAGGTCGAGGACGACGGCTCCGACGACGACGACGGCGACTACACGGTGTTCTACCGCCATTTCGTCATGTAGAGCGCCGTGTTTTAAAATTAGCATTTGAATTCCCCTAGCCGAATTCGAAATATAGTCGAATTCGGCCTCTATGTATGAACTCCGCCCATTATATAATAAATATCATTAAATTTAGTCTATATTCGCCCGTTTTTAGCCGTAGTTTGTCAAGTTTCCGTTTTTCAAATTCGCATCGTCGTCTTCGCCTGGGCACGCGGCTGGGAAACTACTCCTCCCCACGCCAAATCTTCCTCCAATCCGGACGAAAATTTCGCCGGATTTGGGCGTGGGGAGCGCCAACGAGTGGGGATGCTCTAAGATCCAATCTACCTACGAACATGAACCACAACGGTGATACTAGTGTTGTCAATAGAAAGAGTAAATTGAATCTTCACTATGGTGGGAGAGACAGACACCCGCAAAGCCACTTATGCAATGCAAGTTGCATGTCGAACGTAAAGCAAGTCTCATGAACGCGGTCATGTAAAGTTAGCCCGGGCCGCTTCATCCCACCATGCCGCAAGATGCAAAGTACACGAACTAAAGACAACAAAGCATCAACGCCCACAAAACAATTGTGTTCTACTCGTGCAACCAATCTATGCATAGACACGGCTCTGATACCACTGATGGGATTCGTAGCATAGAAAACAAAAAAATTCCTACCGCGAAAACGCAATCCAAGCCAAGAAGCAATCTAGAAGATGGTAGCAACGATGGGATGAACGAGACTAACCCTTGAAGATTTCCAAAGCCTACGAGATTAAATCTTGTTGTTGCAGAAGATAATCACTTGCCGCTTTCAAAAGCGTGTAGAAGATCTTGACGGTGCCACAATCGGGCAGCACCTCCGTACTCGATCACATGTTCGGTGTTGATGACGACGTCCTTCTCCCCGTTCCAGCGGGCAGCGGAAGTAGTAGATCCTCCTCGGAATCCCGGCAGCACGACGGCGTGGTGGTGGTGTTGGAGAACTCCGGCAGGGCTTCTCCTATGCGCTGCGGGAGTATTATGTGGAGGAGGAGAGGCTAGGGTTTGGGGAGAGGGGGTGGCTAGGGCGCCGGCCATGGGCAGCCCTAGGTGGTGCGGCCAAGAGTGGGCAGCCCCCTCCCTCTCCTCCTCATTATATAGGTGGCCCAAGTGTTGGTATCCAAATCTTCAAATAAGACCCGAAACCAAAACCTACCAAAGGGACAAAACCTACCCAAGGGGGGGGAATCCCACTCAAGGTGGGACTCCCACCCCTTCCTTGGGGGGGTTGGCCGGCCACCTATGGTGGAGCCCACCTGGGACTCCTCCCCTTAGGGTTTGGCCGGCCATGCAAGGTGGAGTCCCTCCGGGACTCCACTTTCCATGGTGATTTCTTCCGGACTTTTCTAGAACCTTCTAGAACCTGCCATAAATGCACCGGATCATTTCCAAACTTGGAATATGACTTTCTATATATAAATCTTATTCTCCGGACCATTCCGGACCTCCTCGTGATATCCTGGATCCCATCCGAGACTCCGAACAAAACTTCGAACTCCATTCCTTATTCCATATCTACTTAAACGACATCAAACCTTAAGTGTGTCACCCTACGGTTCGCGAACTATGCAGACATGGTTTAGACTTCTCTCCGACCAATAACCAATAGCGGGATCTGGAGATCCATAATGGCTCCCACACATTCAACGATGACTTAGTGATCGACTGAACCATTCACATATGAAACTTATTCCCTTTGTCACGCGATATTTCACTTGTTCGAGGTTTGATCATCGGTATCTCTATACCTCGTTCAACCTCGTCTCCTGACAAGTACTCTTTACTCGTGCCGTGGTATGTGGTCTCTTATGAACCATTCATATGCTTGCAAGCTAATTAGACGACATTCCACCGAGAGGGCCCAGAGTATATCTATCCATCATCGGATGGACAATATCCCACTCTTGATCCATATGCCTCAACTCATACTTTCCGAATACTTAATCCCACCTTTATAACCACCCATTTACGCAATGGCGTTTGATGTAATCAAAGTACCCTTCCGGCATAAGTGATTTACATGATCTCATGGTCGAAGGACTAGGTAACTATGTATCGAAAGCTTATAGCAAATGAACTTAATGACGTGATCTAATGCTATACTTAATTGGGTGTGTCCATTACATCATTCACACAATGACATAACCTTGTTATTAATAACATCCAATGTTCATGATCATGAAACCATGATCATCTATTAATCAACAAGCTAGTTATTCAAGAGGCTTACTAGGGACTCCTTGTTGTTTACATAACACACATGTATCAATGTTTCGGTTAATACAATTATAGCATGGTATGCAAACATTATCATAAACACAAAGATATATTATAATAACCATTTTATTATTGCCTCTTGGGCATATCTCCAACACCTCTCTCTCTCTCTGTCGGCGGTTACCCAGTACGCTAAAGTTTGGTTTTCTGCATTATTTTTCACGAGCTAAATTATAAACTCTTTTAGGTATTATTTTTCACGCAAAAAATGATAAACAATCACCGATTTGTTGTAGCCATTACTTTTAACGCAAAAAATGATAAACCATCACCGATTTGTTGTAGCCATTACTTTCACGCAAAAAAATGATAAACCATCACCGATTTGTTGTAGCCATTACTTTTCACGCAAAAAATGATAAACCATCACCCATTTCTTGTAGCCATTACTTTCCACACTAAAAATGATAAACCATCACCCATTTCTTGTAGCCATTACTTTCCACGCAAAAAATGATAAACCATCAGCGATTTCTTGTAGCCATTACTTTCCATGCAAAAAATGATAAACCATCAGCGATTTCTTGTAGCCATCCCTCCGGTCTTATTTAATTGACTCAAATTTAGTATAAAGTTGTACTGAATCCGAGTCAATTAAAACTGACGCTAAAAATGATAAACTATCACGAATTACCATTTCTTTTAGGCATTACTTTTCACGGTAAAATGATAAACTATATCACTATTGGCGTCCGAAACCCACCGGCGAGCAACGGCTGGCAACACGTAGAGCCGGGAACAACTCAGAGCTGCGGCTGGCCCTGGTCCCTCCGAGCGACGGCCCGCAAAGCCTCTGGTACGAACGTCCCGATGCTGGTGCAAGGGCGTGCCACCTGACCTATACCTGGTCAGGAAGGTGATGGATTTGCTTCACTTAGTTTCCTGCATGGCATACACGTAAACATTAAATACGAGCCTCGATCGGCTCTCGGGTTGTCTCCGTGAATCGGCTCAAGGAGCCGATCCACCCATGGTTCGTATGAGGTCTATGATCACATGGTGGTCCTGCTTGATCAATATAAAGCTAAAACGACCTACGACGATTTAGGGTTTTCACCGCATAATCGGAACATCCTACACGTGATTGAGCCTGGCGGCCACGTAAGATGATAATAGACCAGCCCTAGATAAGGCCTAAAAACCAACATAGAGTTGATTCCCGGAACATCTTATCTAGGGCTAGCAAACTACACCCTACGCGCCACTGGATCCTTCAACCCGTTTGCAAGGCCTAACTATACAGATATTAAACTAATCCTTGAAGAACAAGGAGCAATCATAACGGATCGGATCTACTAAACATGGATCAAGCAAGGTGTCGCCCTTACACCTAAGATAGGTGTAAAGGCGGCTAGATGTCTAGGGATAGTATAGAGCAAAGCATGTAACGTGGCAAAACAATGCTAACCCTAACACATCTATGATAACTACGTTGCTCGCCATCAACAAGGCTTCAAAGCACGAGCAACGCATGAATAACGAATAAACGTATATCGCCTAGATCGCAAGATGCGATCTAGGCAGCATGATGCTTACCCGGAAGAAACCCTCGAAACAAGGGGTTGGCGATGCGCCTAGATTGGTTTGTGATGAACGTGATTGTTGTTTTTCTCAATAACCCTAGATACATATTTATAGTCCGTAGACTTTCTAACGTGGGAATAATCTCAACCGTGCACGAGCCAAATTCTAATCTAACCGACACGTATTCTACTATATTTACAGATACACGGGCAAACTAGCCCAAACTTCGTGCACAAGGCCGGTTCATGTATTTCTTCCGTGTATATTCTTCAAGCCCATCTTAATTACGGCCCACCTCTGATCCGGTCAAATTCTGGTGATAACACATGCCCCCCTGGTTTTGGAATTGATAATTCCAAAATCACTCTGCTTTTTCTTCGTCGGGTCATGTCGTGGTAGGGCAAAACCGTCGCAGTATCCTTCATCATGATGCCTTGCCTTCTCAACTTCTCCGCGTGATTTGACCGTTCTTTTTTTTTTTTTCTTTGGGCACCACTTCCTCGGAAACAGCTGTGGCATTGAATCTCCACTATATCCCCTTGCTCTGTTCTGGCCATCGGCACCAAGAAACCCCAATCTCAGAGCAATGTCTTCCTCCTCTTCCTCCTCCCGCGAACCCACGCCAGAGTGGGATCCGATGGCGGCTCAGATGGCGGCGCACGACGAGCGCGCCCCAGAGGAGTGGGACCAGGAGGACCACGCCTCCTCCGTTTGGTCCGAGGACGACAAGTCCTTGACCAGCGGAGAAGAAGAACTCCAGTTCCTCGCCGATGGGGAACTGGAATCGGAGAGCGAGGACGACTCGTTCTACTGGGACGATTACACCTCCTCCGAGGAAGAGGAGGAGGAAGACGACGACGACGACTCCCTCGAGGATTACCCGCCGGCGAAGTGTTTTCGCGCCGGGTCAGACGACGACGACGATGATGATGATGAAGATGAGGAGGCCCCCAATGGGGGCCGCTGGAGCAGTGACGAGGAGCCCGCCGGCAGCAGCACCGACGAGAGCTCCGAAGACGATGACGAGGGCAGCGACGGCCCGTAGACTAGGACCGGCTAGTAGGCCTAGTAGTAGTAGCAGATTGGTCAATAGACCTTTCTTTTGTTCTTCCTCCCTTGAGCAATCGGCTCTTTCTTTGTAAGAAATTCCCTTATTAATGAAGAAAATATTCCCCCATTAACTTTGTCTTCTTGCCCAATTTGCCGATTGTCAAACGAAGTCAACGCTCAAAGAGCCGATGGCAGAGCATCGGCTCCTACCATAACACACATCTTAAGGCCAAATCGGTCGCCTATTCATGCAGTCAAACAGATCTTATCCGTGTCTACGCCGTCCTCCAATCTCAAACGCGCAGATTCAACTCCTCACCAGATTCAATGGGAGAGTTAACCTACTCGACTGAGCTTGTCCTCCAGAATCGATGGCTATGCATCGGCTTTTCATTATTCTAAAGTCGATGTCCGTGCATCGGCTGTACTGGTATCCATATTTCTCAAGTCGATGTCTGCGCATCGGCTATGATTTGTATATAATTTTTTTTTTACTGGCCGATTTTATGAATCGGCCCCCATGTTTCACTGCCCATCGTCCCACATGCTCGGGAAATATTTCTTGAGGTGCTGACCATTGACAGCTGCTGGGAACTTAGCACCGTCCAGCTGCTCCAGCATGTATGCATTACCCTTCAAAACCTGGACGACTTTGTATGGACCGTGCCAATTAGGAGACCATTTGCCATATGCTTTATCCTTGGTTCCTAATGGCAACACTGCTTCCCATACTAGATCACCAACTTGAAACTCCTTTGGTCTCACCTTCTTATTGTATGCATGAACTACCCTGGCTTTGTTCTCTTTAATCTTCTCTAACGACCAAAGTCTCAGTTCAGTTGCATCCTCAATAGTATCACTCATCAGAGCTGCATATTCTTCAGTTGTCAGGTCATTCTGAAACGTGACACGTCTCGATCCAGCCATAATTTCCCAAGGCAATACGGCTTCCTGCCCATAGACGAGCTGGTATGGCGAAGTTTTTATAGCTCCATGGCATGACATGCGATAGGCCCACAAAGCTTCTGACAATGTTTCATGCCAAACCCTAGGGTTCTCGTCAATTTTCCTCTTAATCAGCTTGATCAAGCTCTGATTGGACGCTTCAGCTTGCCCGTTGGCTTGAGCATAGTATGGAGATGATCGGATCAGCTTAATTCCCATCTCATCACGTAATTTTCTCGAATTCTTTAGAGATGAAGACCGAACCTCCATCGGTCGTGATGGTTTGAGGAATCCCGAACCTATGAATGACGTGTTCTTTCACAAATTTGATAACATCTTCTCGATTTTACCTTCTTCATAGGGACGGCCTCCACCCATTTGGTGAAGCAATCCGTAATGGCCAGGATCCACTCGTGGCCTTTGCTCGACGCGAGATGGATCTTGCCGATCATATCCATGCCCCAACCTCGAAATGGCCAAGGCTTGATGATGGGATTCATTGCCGATGCGGGTACCATCTCGAATCTTCCCGAACATCCGACACGCTTGGCATCCCTTGTAGTACTTGAAGCAATCCTCAAGCATGGTGGGCCAATAAAACCCCGATCGCTCGATCAGCCACTTCATCTTATGAGCCGATTGATGAGTTCCACGAGCGCCTTCATGCACCTCATGTAAGAGCCGATTAGACTCGGTTGGTCCCGGGCATTTGAGTAATAACCCTTCCAACGTCCCGTAGAACATGTCATCTCCTATAAGGACATATTTCATGGCCTTGTATCTTATCCGTTTAGGTGCCCCCGAGCCGAATCCTTCAAGTAATTGAAGATATCGGCTCTCCAGCTCATCCTGTTCTAGGAACCGCACCCGAACTTCCGACCCGTCCGGTATGTCCTTGTAGCTCGACGCCATCTGTGCGAGATCGTTGGCCTCGGTATTTTGAGATCTTGGGACCCAATTGAAGTTGATGTTCCGAAATTTTGTCATCAGCTCGCAGCATTCCATCCAATATGGGAAGAGTGACTCACTCTCGCACTTGTACTCATCCGTGAGCTGGGAGATCACCAACTTCGAGTCTCCAAAAAGTTCCACCGCTTCTGCCCCGGCTTCCAAAAGCAACTCCATTCCCTTGCGTACTGCCTCATACTCAGCGACATTGTTAGTGCAAGGGGTAGATAGCCTGATGGAGAAGGAATAATTTGCCCCCCGAGGCGACACGAGCAAAATGCCGATGCCACAACCGTCGTCACAAGCCGATCCATCGAAGAACATAGCCCATGCACGTACAGATAGTGCTGCTATATTAGTATTAATCCGCTCAGCTATGAGATTGGCCAACGCTTTTCCCTTGACTGCTTTCGCAGGCTGATACCGGAGATCGAACTCCGACAACGCAAACATCCACTTACCAAGTCGGCCTTTCAAAACAGGAGCCGACAGCATGTGCTTGACAACGTCTGACTTGCATATGACGATGATCTCTGCCGTCAAAAGGATATTATGAAGCTTGGTGCGGGTGAAGAACAGCAGTAGGCATAGCTTCTCGACCTCGGGATACCTTGTCTCCGCATCCAACATCCTTCTCGCTGAGGTAGAAAACGACCTTTTCAACACCCTCATAGAGTTGCACCACCACCGAAGCGATGGACGTGTCAGCTACTGATAAGTAGATATAGAACGGCCTGTCTTGCTGGGGTGGAACTAGCACAGGCGGCGTTGTTAGATACCGCTTAATCTCGTCAAATGCCTGTTGCTGTTCTGCCCCCCAGTGAAACTCGTCATCAGATTTGATCTTTACCAACGCCATGAACGGCTCAATTCGTCCTGACAGGTTAGAGATGAATCGTCGGACGAAGTTGATCTTGCCGATCAGACGTTGGAGTTCCTTCTTTGTGGTAGGTGGCTGCATGGTACGTACTGCCTCCTGACTTTTCAGGCCGATCTCAATTCCTCGTTCGTGAACCAGAAAACCTAGGAACTGACCGGCCGTCACACCAAAGGCACACTTCTTTGGATTCATTCTCAGTCCGAACTTTCGAGTTCGGTCTAGGATGCGTCGCAAATCATCCAAGTGTCCTTCCATGGAGACAGACTTAACCACCACGTCGTCGATGTAAATCTCCACCAACTTGCCGATCAGATCATGAAAAATGTAATTCATGGCACGTTGGTATGTTGCACCGGCATTCTTCAGCCCAAAAGTCATGACCACATATTCAAACAAGCCCACAGATCCTGGTACTCTGAATGCAGTCTTGTGTTTATCTTCTGGAGCCATGAAGACTTGGTTGTAGCCGGCATTGCCATCCATGAAGCTTAACACCTTGTGGCCAGCAGCTGCATTGATCAATGTTTCTGCCACAGGCATTGGATATTCATCCTTTGGAGTGGCTCTGTTGAGATCTCGGAAATCTATTGCCACACGCTATCGGCAGTCCTTTTTCTCTACAGGTACGATACTGGAGATCCATTCAGCATACCTGCATGGCCTGATGAATCCGGCGGCCAACATTTTCTCGATATCCTTCTTGACTTCTTCGAGAATTTCGGCCTTCATCTGACGTGCTCGTTGTTGGAATGTCTGAAACCCTTTCTTGAGAGGGAGCCGATGCTCAATGATGTTCCTGTCTAACCCAGGCATCTCTGTGTAATCCCATGCAAAGCAATCTGGGTACTCTTTTAACAGAGCTATCATCTGGCTCCTGAGATGTGGATCTAACTTTTTGCTGATGAAAGTTGGTCGTGGCTTATCCCCAGGACCAATGTCGACTTCCTCTAGCTCATCAGCCGATGTAAACCCATACCCTAGCTTTCCATCACCTGTTAGATCGACACTGAACACAGGGAAAACGTATGGTAAAGATAATATGGGCCGATTGCTGGAATCGGCCCCCATTTGGATTGCATTGCTTAATGAAGGTTTACACCTCGGTCTTGCTTTACGATGACTACGTGACATACTTGAGACAAGATTATCACTTTTTATTTTTTGGGGCCGATCACAAGGATCGGCCTTGCCACGTACGTCCATAGCTTTTGCTCTTGTTACACAGTCAGGCCGGTGGATAAGACCAGCCTCACCCCGTTTTTTGTCACGTCGATGAACTCGCAGTCGTCCAAAGTGATGCCTGAGAGTGGCTCTTGGCCTGCCGTCTCCCAAACGTTCATGCCAGCCGTTGAAATCTCGGCTGAGTCATCTGCGTGGACGACCTCTACTTCATCTCCATCCCACTGAATTAGACATTGGTGCATCGTGGATGGAATGCAACAGTTGGCGTGGATCCAATCTCTCCCTAGCAGGACAGCATAAGTGCTCTTGCTGTCGACGATGAAGAATGTCGTAGGGATGGTTTTCCTCCCTACGGTCAGATCCACGTTCAGAACACCTCGTGCTTCAGATGCTTGGCCGTTGAAATCGCTCAGTGCAATGTTGGTCTTGATCAGATCCGAGCTAGAGCGTCCCAAACGACGTAACATGGAGTATGGCATGATGTTGACTGCCGCTCTGGTGTCCACCAGCATCTTGTTGACAGGCTGCCCATTGATGTAACCTCGTACGTACAGGGCCTTCAGGTGCCTGTAGCTTCTTTCTCGTGGCTTCTCGAAGATAACCGGCCGTGGGCCGCAGATCAAGTTGTGCCACGGGTGCTTCGTCTAATCCCGGAGCACAAAACTCCGCTGGAAGGATGAACACCATGTTTGTACCAGCCGATGTCTCATCATCGGCTTTCCTTTGCTTGGGGCGCCACTCCATCTTTTGTGGTCGACCCTCTTCGTCCAGGGTTCGCTGAATTTTCGCGGCTAGATCAGGCCGCGCCTTCCTTAACGCGTGCAGGTATAACCTTTCGGCTTCCTCCAAACCACGTAGTCGCTGAACCCTACGCTTTTGGGAACGGCTGAGTCCATCGTGGCACCACCTTGGCCGGTGGTACTTATCTTCTTCTTCTTCATCGTCATCTTCTAACTCCTCGAGATCTTCCACCCGAGAGGACTCAGCTTGCTTGTTCCGAGATGGAAGAGGTCCTAGACGCTTGAACACTGACACGTCTCCTGTGCCCTTCTTCTTCTGTTTACATTCTGGGCAGTTGCCGATTGTGGGCAATCGGCTCATTCCTGAATCCCAGCAGTGCTTGAAGAAAGGACAATCCCAGTGTTTGTCCACGTCGTCCTGCTCTCTTGATTTTTCCTTGGCATGGCGCTCATATCTCTCCTCGTCGCGATCATGCCGACGAGATCTCCTGGCGTCCCTGCTAGCCAGACGATCTCTTTCGTCATCGTCATCGTATCGTCGGCGTTGGTCGTACTTACTCACATATTTGTTGAGGAGATGATCAGAGAGAGGTCGCTGATATCGCACATTCTTCACTTCTCCCTCTGTGACGTAGCGCTTGCCATCGTGTCGGAGCCGATCGCGTGGAACGGCTTCCTCTTTGTCCTTGCTACGAGAGCGGCTGCCCTCGCCTCTATCCTTACCAGAGTGGTGCCCAGACTCGACCATGTTGATGCTGAACGAGAAACCTGGCTGGCACCGCTCGGGGTAAGCGTACTCCACCATGTTAACGGCGGGGAAGGGGTGTGTGTCGACTTTCATGGTGTACTGGTTGAGAATTAGATGCCCTTGTTCTATCGCCATTTGGATCTGCTGGCGCCACACCCTGCAGTCGTTGGTGGTATGGGTGAACGTGTTATGCCACTTGCAGTATGGCTTTGCGTTCAGCTCCTGTGCCGTGGGGACTTTGAGGCCTTCGGGTAACTTTAGCTGCTTCTCCTTGAGTAAGAGGTCGAAAATTTGCTCAGCTTTGGTCACGTCGAAGTCAAACCCTCTTGGAGGACCTTGTGGCTTAACCCACTTGCAGGACACGGGGCTTGCCCCCGAGTCCATTCAGCTACTCGCTACCTCTTGATCTCCCGCAGAGCCTTCATCTTCATCCGCCTCAACCGAGCACTACCGCACGCTTGAATTTGTCCCGGTACAACTCGGGTGGCGCTGTTCATATAATGACAGCTTCGAACCATATGCACCAGGTGAAGGGTAATCCGCTTGGGAAGCCATGTCCTTGATCGGCGATGCGAGACCCACCACCGCCAACTCGACTGCTTCTTTTTCAGTCAAACGAGCCGAATAGCATCGGTTCCTGATGGCCCTGAAGCGCTGGATGTATTCTGACACTGTTTCTCCGCGCTTTTGTCGTACTTGTGCTAGATCGGCAATGCCAGCCTCGGAAGCCTCCGAGTGATACCGCATGTGGAACTGCTCTTCCATCTCGCTTCCAACTCCGGATTGAATCCGGTGGCAGCGAGGTGTACCACCCGAAAGCCGATCCCGTGAGGGACCGTGCAAAGAACCTCACACGTAGTTCATCCGATGCCGAGATCGTGCCCAGCTGCGCCAAATATCGGCTCACATGCTCGATTGAACTGGAGCCATCTGACCCACTAAACTTGGAGAATTCAGGGAGCCGATATTTGGGTGGTAGTGGGATCAAATCGTACTCGTTGGGGTACGGCTGGGAATAGCCGATTGCCCTCCTTTTCGGCACCATGCCGAACTGGTCTCTCAAGATTGTACTGATCTGATCCACGGTGCTGGCTGCAGGAATCGAGCTCTGAAGATTCGCTGGAGTGGCGTACTTAGCCAGCCACGCTTGCTTCTCAAGCTCTGAGCTAGCTGCAGGAGTTGAGCTTTGGATGTTCGTTGGAGTGGCATACTTAGCTAGCCACGTCTGCTTCTCAAGATCTGATCCAGAGGCTCCTCCTCGCTCGTTCCAGAGTCCCCGTCGTTGCAGCTCCGGTTCGTGAGTGCCCGAGTCATCGCAGCCTCGGCACGTATGTGCACGTGTACCCGTGAGGGATCTCCTTAGGCGCCTCATACAAGAATTGGTAATCACTAGGGTCACCACCGATCTTGTGGACGACGAATGCCGGTGAACTCGGCACTTCTGGTGCTGCCAGCGCGAACGGCAGCGGTGGTCGGGACTGGAGTGGTATCTCTCTTTGGTGAGTCCCTAGAGCAGGTCCTGACGGAGAGTACTGATGCCTCATGATTTCCTGGATCACCCGAAGGGCGACACGCTCCAAAGTGTTCACCGAGGTTCTCGTAATGGCGGTGTAGCGAATGAGCTACCATGAAATTAATCTCCCGACGCGAGACCTTGTGCGTTCTTCTCGAAGGGGTAGACAGGTCCACTCCATCGAGCGCGCCTTCAGTGAGAACCCTTTCCACCCGATGCCGTGTGAGCGGGTCCTTCCGGAAAGAGCCGATGAGGTCGGCTTCGAGGATAGCTTTGACCTCGTCATACTTCTTCTTGAGCTCCTCGCCGGATCCTCGTACGTGACGGGAGTACCTTCCGCCATCTCGGATGTAGATGGCGATGCGGCTGATGTCGAAGACAGTCCCACCGGGCGTGCCGCGAATGTGTTGGCGTCCGAAACCCACCGGCGAGCAACGGCCGGCAACACGTAGAGCCGGGAACAACTCGGAGCCGCGGCCGGCCCTGGTCCCTTCGAGCGACGGCCCGCAAAGCCTCGGTACGCACGTCCCGATGCCGGTGCAGGGCGTGCCACCCGACCTATACCTGGTCGTGAAGGTGATGGATTTGCTTCACTTAGTTTCCTGCATGGCATACACGTAAACATTAAATACGAGCCTCGATCGGCTCTCGGGTTGTCCCGTGAATCGGCTCAAGGAGCCGATCCACCCATGGTTCGTATGAGGTCTACGATCACATGGTGGTCCTGCTTGATCAATATAAAGCTAAAACGACCTACGACGATTTAGGGTTTTCACCGCATAATCGGAACATCCTACACGTGATTGAGCCTGGCGGCCACGTAAGATGATAATAGATCAGCCCTAGATAAGGCCTAAAAACCAACATAGAGTTGATTCCCGGAACATCTTATCTAGAGCTAGCAAACTATACCCTACGCGTCACTGGATCCTTCAACCCGTTTGCAAGGCCTAACTATACAGATATTAAACTAATCCTTGAAGAACAAGGAGCAATCATAACGGATCGGATCTACTAAACATGGATCAAGCAAGGTGCCGCCCTTACACCTAAGATAGGTGTAAAGGCGGCTAGATGTCTAGGGATAGTATAGAGCAAAGCATGTAACGTGGCAAAACAATGCTAACCCTAACACATCTATGATAACTACGTTGCTCGCCATCAACAAGGCTTCAGCACGAGCAACGCATGAATAACGAATAAACGTATACTGCCTAGATCGCAAGATGCGATCTAGGCAGCATGATGCTTACCCGGAAGAAACCCTCGAAACAAGGGGTTGGCGATGCGCCTAGATTGGTTTGTGATGAACGTGATTGTTGTTTTTCTCAATAACCCTAGATACATATTTATAGTCCGTAGACTTTCTAACGTGGGAATAATCCCAACCGTGCACGAGCCAAATTCTAATCTAACCGACACGTATTCTACTATATTTACAGATACACGGGCAAACTAGCCCAAACTTCGTGCACAAGGCCGGTTCATGTATTTCTTCCGTGTATATTCTTCAAGCCCATCTTAATTACGGCCCACCTCTGATCCGGTTAAATTCTGGTGATAACAATCACGAAGTTCCATTTCCGTCAAGATAGTATGCATTACTTTTTTGTTGAGATATATACGCCCACAACGGTCATCTCCTTCTTAATTTATTGTGTAAACCCCACAATGGTCACCTCCTCCTTAATTTATTGTGTAAACCCCTACAACGGTCATCTCTCCCTTATAAACACCCACAACGGCCATCCCTTGTGTCAATAGGTTCTGCCTCTCTCTTCTTCGTTAACATACACTTGATCCATTGCCATGACTTCCACGTCTCGGACGCCGACCGGAAGGGGAAGGGGCGGCCGGGGTGGTGGATCCTCATCATTGCCACCACCACCATCAACACTACCATTTATCATACAGGAGTTCTTCATCGTCGTCTATGAAGACCCTTTGGTCAAGAAGGTACGTACGCGTTCCCACATATATGATGCATGTGATTAATTATGGGTATGTTCTAAAAAACCTTTAATTTCAAACGATCGGCGCTCGATCTCTGTGCAGGCACTCCCAAAAAAAATTGCGGACTATCTTGACGGCCAGGAGCCAGCTAAGGTGTATCTGCGAGCAGCTGACTACGGTCCTCGTCTCTGGACCGTGGAGGTCCTATTTGACGGATAAGGCCGGATGTACCGCGACAAGGGCTGGGAGAATTTCGCCATCGCGCACGGTGTGGATTTCGGCTGCTTCGTACACTTCAAATATGAAGGCAATGATGTGCTCACATTGAAGGTGTTCGAGGGAACAATGTGCAGGAAGTACTACTACTCGGACGACGAAGATACTGACGATGAAAGCGACGACGACGTGAAGCCATGCATCCATCCCCTTTAGATAAGGGGATTATGACCAATAATATATATGTAGCTTCATATGCATCGATTTAGAGATCTAGCTATTTTCTATATATTATGCATTTAAAAAATTATATCGCAATTTCCACCATGATTCGAGCACCACAGCCTCCAAACGATGCCGATATCGGCATGGTCAGAACGGCTATGCTCACCGCCACTGCTAGGTCACCGTCGGGATGCACCATGTTTAGCATAAGATGCACTTTAGATTAAGCTGCGAAAATAGTCACCTGCCATTGGCTGAGGCGGCCCCACAGAGCGGCTCTATATGATATTCTCTAAATAAATAGATGATCCCCGTGGTCATTGGCCGCGGAGGCCCCACAGAGCGGGAATATATGATTTTCTCTAAATAAATAGACGACCCCACTGGTCATTGGTTGCGGCAGCCCCACAGAGCGGCAATATATGTCTTTTCCTGGAAAATAGACGACCCCACTGGTCATTGGCTGCGGCAGCCCCACAGAGCGGTAATATATGTCTTTCCCTGAAAAATAGACGATCCCACTGGTCAATGGCTGCGGCAGCCCTATAGAGCGGCCCCATTTGTCATTCGCAGCACCGCCTATACAATCAGGAAATAAAACGCCCCACGCGTCAACGACAGATGGAAGGCTACCCGTCAGCACGAGACGGTCAGAGAGGAACTGCCCTCTGTGCAGCCCCACCCGTCAGATTAACGGTAACGGTAAGGCCTCTGACCTGAAGGCAACCCTCCCGTCCGAGCGTCTGCGAGGGGTTTCAAACTAGAGGGAGGGGAAAACTGAGGAGAAGTTAAGAGGCTGGGGAAAACTGAGCACAACTAACGAACTAGGGGCACGAGAACAGAAAACCCTAAAAATAAACCCTATCGAATAAAATTATAATATCAAAATCTTTATACAAATGAAAATTCAATTATTTAAGCCTTATTATTTAAGTCTTTTTCTTTTATCCTAAATTCCAAGGAAATTCAATAATTAGTAGAATTTCTAGAATAAGTAATAATCATTTAGGAAGTAAATAAAACACCAAAAGTAATTTATTTTATCATAATAACATTAATATTTTCATTATTATATTTAAATCTCTGAATTGTATTTATCTTATTTATCAATTTATTTAAATAAGGAAAATAAGAAAAACGATAAACCCATTAATACGTTGAACTTAACTTTTTTTATTAATTTTAACTTTAATCAACAAGTTATTATTTTAAAATGGTATACCAAATAGGAAACCCTAATTCCACCATGCATCAAACCCTAACTCTATTATTTTATGTGAAACCTTAAATTACTTTCAACCGAAAACCCTAGGAATTATAAAATGTGATCATGTTACTTTCCCTTTCACCCATAGGTCCATACGTAGCAACGAAATGCATTCTCATATTCTCCTAAAATGCTACATGCCCTATTGCAACTAAAATTTTCATTCCATGTGTTCATTTCAAATAGACCTTATATTATCAAGTAATGATAAACCCTAACTTGTTAATTTCATGTGAGCACCATTGCTCATCATTCATTGGTATAATTCCACATTGATCACTAAAATAGCAACCACATATAATGATGTACCTTATTTTCTTATGCTTACGTAAATCATCCCACTACTATGTGAATAGAAATTCATTTTTATTAAAAGATCTACCTCATACTTATTTAGTGAAACATTTGAAAAGTAATTGTAAACCCTAGTTTCTATTTTCAAAGTAATCAACCTTAACCACCCTTATTTAGTATAACATCATTGTGATCAACCATAATAACAACACTGTGTAGTAATTCACATTATGTGTTCATGCTCAACTAAACCCTACAAATACTAGGTGCATCTCAATTTATCTTGCTTAGGATCCATATAATACCCACTTAAGAAACTCAATTGGGAATCATAGTAAACCCTTGAAGCAATATATAGTTCCTACTTGAAATAGTTATTGTTCCTTAGGTAACATGTTCTTCCAAAGTTATTCTTTTAAAGTACATAACAAGTAATCATTAACCATGTCATATAGTACGAAAACTAATGATTATTATTTACAGGGTAGCATTATGCCAACTACTATTCTTTGTGTGCTAAGATGATTACTATGCTTTATTATACAACTTGTATATGATACCAAGTTAACCAAACCCTAACACTAACCTTGTTTGTTTGAATCCACTCTAAAAGCGCAACACACCCTAAAGAAATCAGCACAACTCACTAATCCTAAATCATAGGGGTTACATTACGATTAGAGCGATTGCATATCATACTTGTGCATTATAGCATATTTGTCAATTCTTTAAACATTGTCCTTACTGGACGATGATGCTATTTCAGAATTTGAAGTTATACCGTATCGAAGATTTTGCTTGCATAATCTTGCAGTGAAGAAAGGCAACATCATTGCTTGCTCATGTCAATTTGATTATGTTTATCAAATTAATTGCAAATTACTATCACTCTTGCATTACAAAGCAAAGATAACTTTTCAATGATGAATATGACTATGTGGTGGGCAATGGAATCATGGTATGAGTTTGGTGGAGGTTCCATTGCAATTGGGTTGTTCATCTAGGATTAATAACCACTGTCGTCCAGTGATTTTTTTGCGTCGTAATACTCGTGTTAACCATAAGATTTAAAATGGGACGGAGTAGTCAGTTGTATTTCTTCCTTTCGCACATCAACAGACGCACTTTACTGTAGCAGTTGTGTCCTACCGGGAACAGTCGGAGTGGTGGGGAACCCTAAAGTCTTCACGGTATTGTGGTCTATGATGGGTTGTAGAAGGCCGGCGAAGGTACCGAGGTCGTAAAATACCTAAGGGGGTATGTTGACCGGCGGTGGTATAGAATCAAGGTCGGAGCAGAACGACTAGGATCCAAGGTCGGAACTACAATACGGGTGGGTGTGCGGGGTCGCTGAGAAATGCAATGATTGTCTAGGACCTTATACTGGGCCTCACACCAAGGAAGTGTGGACGGGAAAGATCGCCCGGTTGTCAACAAGGATAAGTTCTCCTATGGATAAAGCAACACACCTCTGCAGAGTGCATCAAATTATGTCTCGTCACTCCCTGTTCTGGGTTTGGAACTGCGAACGCGACCGGAAAGGAACTCTATGAAGTTGTAGACACCCAGTGAAGCCTGACGGACATAGTTTTTCTGAATAAAAGCAACCTTTGAAGAAATGTTTAACCATGGTTGTAGCTAGTGCACTAAACCCCTATTTCCCTATAATGAACTTGCTGAGTACGCTCGTACGTACTCACCCTTCTTTGAACCCCCTGCTTAGATCTCAAGGCAATAAAGGAAGATCTACAGTGAAACTCGAAGATGGAGGAGTCAACTACTACAAGGGACAAAACCCTGTCAGAGGAGTCAACGAATTCAACCACCACATCTTAATTGGAGAAACCCTAGGCTAGGAGTAGAAGGGAACTAGCTCCCTAATCCTAGCACCTAAGTAGCTAGAATCCAATATAGTCTCTCTAGCCAGCCAAGTACCTCTATAGGTAGAGCTAGGATAAGTCTAGTCTACGAGCTATTCTTCTGGAGTTTATTTGCAGTTTTACCTCATTATAATTATGAGGTTGTGCTAACCTTTTGTAAAGATTATGTGTGTAATTTTATAGACATGCCTTGGACCCGCGGATATTTCGGTTGTACCACTCTAAGGGATGTAATATTAGTGGAACGGTGTTTCATTGGTGTTATGTCAACAACTTGCAAACTACACTGTGCAGTGGTATGCTAGGTCACCACACACCCTCAACGCCTACCATGATATCCTCGAGAAGAACCGCTCTCGGCTAGCCAAGGAGCGAGCCGACCTCGATTTACGTTGGCAGGCAGCCGACCTGTCAAGCGAACAACAAAGGGAACTATCTTCCCTCGGGAGCTCCTCTAAGAACAACCAGGCCCCGATAGGTATCACCCACGCATCCCACGCTTCTCGGAGGCAGACGTGAGAGAGATCACATCGAACCTCTCCAAATCCTTCATGACAATGGATTCAGCGGGCATCCTCCGGCCCAAGACAGTCGAGGGAGCAACTACCCACATCGTGGCCTACCTGATCAACAACCAGCAAACACCCGACGATCTGATGGTGCTAGTTCATCGGGTCGCCTTGAAAAGCCTCAGGATCATCTGCGATAAGCTCACACCAAGGAAGGAATAATCTCCATGCCAATGCAGTGGCTCTCGGCCCCGCTCATCACGATCACCTGAAAGATCTCCACGTCGAAGCGCGGCTCTCGACGACATTCGTCCTCCAAATTCGCTCGCGACGATATCATGCAAAGCAAACCGACAAGGCTCGCCGCTGACGCGCTGCACGTGCCGGTTTCGAGAGCGACGATTCTAAGGAATCTCAAGCGCACGATGGCGAACTTCGTGGCGCTGACTATCTGAGCCATAAGATTTGGGAGGCGATGCCACCAAAGAGATTCATGCCATCACCTACTGACGCCGCCAAGTATGACGGCCAGCAGGAGCCGAGATCATGGATAGATGACTACCTGCAAACTATAATCCTGCACAAGGAAAACCAAGTGGTGGCAATGCAATGTTTACAGATGTACCTCAAGGATTCGGCACGAGCATGGCTGAGAGGCCTGCCGCAAGGATCCATCAGATTCTGGGAAGATCTAGTTGACGCTTTCGTCAAAAACTTCCAAGCCACATACAAAAGACCCGTTGGAATCGAAGAATTACGTCAGTGCCACCAGAAGCCAGCGGAGTCAATGCGCTCATACATTGGGCGCTTCACCAAACTCCTGAACGCAGCCGAAGATGTGTATCCGTCGACAGGGCGATCGACGCTTTCAGCGATGGCATCAGACGAGAATCCTATGTCGAAGAACTCGGTCGCAAGAAGCCGAAAACTATTACCATGTTGATGGAGATTACCAACAGTTGGGCTGATGGTGACAACCACGTGTGAAAGCCACGCCCACGCAGCGATGACGAAGAAGATGATCGAAAACACCCGAACGACTCAAGCAGCCGACAGGATCGCCGCAAGAAAAGGAGAGATCGCGGGTACGAAACGTTCATCGATTCTAACATCGTTTCGGCTGGCTACACTTATCGACACGACGACTGGCATGACAAATGGTGCAGTGAATAACGTGACGATCATCGGGATAACAATCGCGGTGGATCTAGAGGCAGTCGAAGTAGCTAGCGGGACCGCCCTCCGCGGGTACCCGATTTACCGTTTGTGGAGAAACTGAACGGTCCTTGCTACATACACGCCTACATTGACCCAAAGGATAATTTCAAGAAGTCGACTCACATGCTCAGAGATTGTCGGGAGTTCCTCGATCTTCCAAGATTCTACGAATCAGTCAGCCCCGGTGCCAAAGTGCAGGCATACCCAATGATATAGGGAGCACCACCCCCTAATCCTCCACCCGTGCCGCAGCACCAAGTTCGGCAAGTTCAGCCTCGCGCACCAAACGAGGCATTCCGTACACCTCGGGGGCACTGGGCATGATCCATAAGATTGGCGTTTCCAAAAGAGAATTGAAGAAACTCACGCAAGAAATCAACCTCGCGAAAGTCACCATGGCGAACATTCCTGAATACATCGACTGGTCCGAGCAGAGTGTCCTATTCAGCAGGGCCGACCACCTGATGCCCGTCTCGAGGCCAGGTCACGCCACGCTTGTACTCGACGCACATGTTAGAGGATTCAACATGAGAAAAGTCTTCATGGACGGAGGCATCGGTTTAAATATTCTATTCGCAAGCACAATGAAGGCAATGGCCATCAGAACTGACATGCTGCTGGAATCTGACCAGGTTTCCACGGCATCATTTCGACCCTGCCCGCATACCCTCTCGGCAAGTCTCCTTGGATGTTATCTTCGGCAAACCCGATAACTTCAGGAAGGAAGGACTCGAGTTCGAGGTAGTGAATTGGGAATCACAGTACCACGCTATCCTTGGGAGGCCGGCGTATGCCAAATTCATGGCAGTACCTTATTATGCATATTTAATGCTCAAGATGTCAGGCAACAACGGAACCACCATCACCGTTCATGGGAGCTTTTCATGTTCTGACAACTGCAATAGGGAGTTTCAGAAGATCGCCTCCAACTTCAGAGTAAAGAAGGAGATTAAGACACTAGACGTGCTTCCCAACCGCAAGAAGCCACCTGCCGATGATCGAGCATCCAAACCCGAAGAAATCGATGATAGAAAAAAGACAAAGAAGCAGCCGGTTGACCCTGCCGCTCCGACGAAAGTGATCGACGCACCGAGAGACCCTCCTCTTACATAAGAAGACGAGCGGCAGCAACATATTTACCCTTAGAAGCAATTTCTTTTTTACTTCGTTCAATAAGGCTACCTCAGCCATAGGAATTTAGCATACTCTTCAATTGCATGTTATCAATAAAGTTCAAATTCATCTATGGAAGTGTTATTCTATTCGGTAGGACACGCCAAAATCTACTCGGGTGCTCCTAACAAATATTTGGCTCCTTCAAGGAACATCGTATAGACGATAATTACCTCAAAAACCTCTTTAAACTATCGATGCAGTAAGAATACCCCAAAATACTCTAGGGCTGCAGCCGATAGATTTTGTTTCAAGGATACGCCTCCAAGGCAAACATCGTACTCACGATAACAAAGCATCAGAAGACCGCCAAGCTAGCGAAACATCTTAAAATAAAGCTATGGACCACTATGACACATCGTTCTCACGATAAAATTTCCGACCTGCCTCATAACACCCCTAAACATTCGGGTGCTGCCATCGATGAAAATCGCATAAAACAACGGCTCACGCAAGTACATCGTTCTTATGATACCTGAGCTACGAGTCCATCGTGCACATGGTTCCCACGATGACTTTGGGACTGCTGCCGATGTAACTCGAAAAATATGTACGATCCTGCATGACATGTTATGATTGCTACGTGTCCGTCGAGCTTGCAACATGACCTGATCACTCAAAAGTTGTCTTCACCGATATTGTCGTGGTATCGTCGCGGCATATGCCATAGGGTGGCTAATCGAAGTGGTTCCTGAGGGATCTCACGGCGGTATCCGGATGCGGGTATGGGCACGAGCGACACGGCGACGTACCCAGGTTCGAGGCCCTCCGATGGAGGTAAAACCTCTACTCCTCGCTATGAGTGTATATGATGATCACACGATACAATGGTGCTCCTAGAGCTGTGTCCGGCTGCTCCCGAGAGGCTAAGGGAGACGATGGTCTCTCTCACGAGGCAGCCCCGTAGGTGGGTGAAAGCAACAAATGATCGATCCCCGCACGAGAGGGGGTAGTGCGGCTTATATAGGCACCGGCACTTTACATATAAGACCCTATAGTCTACCGGCCGGCTTGGCCGGCTTCGGCTCCGCTCCTTCCCGAGGCGGTGACGTCGAGAGCCGTTGAGGCATCGTGGCCTGTCCCATCCGGCTGCCACGGTCGGCGGTATGGAGAGGAAGTGTCCCCTGTCGCCGTCGGCCACCGTAGCCCGTACGGCTCGTCGTAAGCCATGATGGCCTGTCCGGCGCGTGGCACTATTGCTCCACAAGTGCCCCGCGCTTTACGGAAGATGAAGTCAGCGTGGACTTTGGGAACCCGGATCACCAACCCGGTTCCTTCCGAGTGCAAGACTCGCCAGCCTCGAGTCGGTCCGAGGTACAAACCCCGGCCGGATATGGCTTGTAGAAGCCGGCCCAGCTACAGCATTGGTGGCCGCAGCCGTGCCGACTAGGACCTAGAGCCAGCCGGCTTCGGACCAGCCGGCCACGGCTCCAGCCCGGCTGCTCCTCAGCCGGCCTTTGCCGCGAGCCGGCCGGTGGCCAGCCGGCTGCTCCGCGTCCATTGCCCTATCCGGGTCTTCCCCGACATTAGCCCCCGAAGCCGGCAAGGTCCTGCGTTTAGAAGGACCTAGGCAGATTTTCCTCGGCTTCTCGAATGTGTTAGACGGCACTTGGAGGGGCCGACCGAGAATTTCCATTCAGCCGGCTGCGCCCTC